>NC_056736.1:436172971-436345471 GCF_019279795.1 Protopterus annectens | reverse complement strand
TTTGTCCTCAAATATAAGACATACTATACATAACATGTCTAGCAGTCTGATATCTCACTGGCTTGTTATCAGGTATGATGTCAGTAAATAATGATATACTGAACATATGCACCTCTTACTGCATGACATATGTACAAAGGTTGACAGAGTTCTGGCAGGAGGCACAAACACAGGGCCAATATTGATATGTTGCTCTGATAAACTCATACATTTACTGGTGTTACAGGGTTTGTTGTGACATATGTCTTCTGAGGGTTATGAAGTCAGTAACTCACATGGCTGTCACCATGTACTGACTGCAATCCTCAGAGTATGCTACTGCATTTCTAAAGATAGGAAATGTGTGAGTAACACAACACATGTAAGACTTCAAACACTGGCCAGTCTGCAGATAGCCCTACAGGTGAGAGTTTCCCCAACCACATAACACTGTCATGACAGATATTAAATCATGTAGAACAGCCATAGCCACACAAACCCTGTTAAACTAACATTACTTCAAATGTAGAAGAGCAATACTTACATTCTGTCCCCATGTCTGGAACATCCCCCTCCTGTTTGTTGGCCTGTCTCCACAGTGTATGCGGTAAGAGGTATATTTAACTAATCTCTGTGATGCTGTTTGTCAAACACCCACATGACGTCCTGCTCACAGTGAAGGAAAAGGGCCAACACCCACATGAAGTGCTTTGTTATGGGAGTGTGTTTCCATGCAATTGGCTATAGGAATGATGGCACAGCTGTTCCACATGCAATCAGCTAGTGGGGGACTGCAATTTGTGCACAGGCCATCAGCTGATCATGAGCATCACTTACAAAACACAAGCTGCTCCCTAAGCAAAGCAGGTGTACTTTTCCATATCCACCAGAGAGGGAGTGAGAGAGACAGACAGAGACAAAGTAAGAAAGGAAGGGAGTAGGAGAGTAAGAGCAAAGCGTGTTTGTGTATGATCTGTGAGTGGAGAGTGGTATCTGGGCATTATGATGGTTGCCTATATTGTGTACTAATCCATACTGTCACGTGGTAATTGCACATGGCTGTACACATTTATGGCTGAGGATTGTTGACTAGAATCTCTGCAATGTTTGGAAAATGTTGGCCTTGTAATGTTGACAATGGGACATGTAGCTCCTCAATATAATGATGTGGCAAAACTCACACTTCAGTGGACCCTGTCACTTCACAATCACCCCAACAGGACACTGATAACAAACACAAACTTACGAGTACTGAGTTTCAAACCCCTACCTGACTATGTATTGCTATTACATTGTTATGCAGTTATTGCCCGTGCTACGGAACTTACATTTTGGAGAGCTGTCCAAAGGTATATTTTAAGGTGAGTGACATCAGCAAACAGTGATAAAGGAGGGATAAGGGAAGTGTAGTACATGTGACTGTCCACAAAATCAGGTGCCAAGGAAGACACAACCACACTCTCTCAGGGAATCGTACACATTATTACAGTTGGAAAAGTCAGGATTAGAATTCCTAACTAACTGGTTTGCTACACTACAGTACTACGCAGTTATCACATGCACCACAGAGCTTATCAGGCTGATATATGGCCAAAGGGTTATTTCAAGGTGTCTGACATCAGAAGGTATGCTACAGTAGGGCAATGGGAGGTGTAGTGAGTGTGAATGGCTTTAAAATCATTAATCTCCACACAGACACACACACACACACACACACACACACACACACACACACACACACACACACACACACACACACACTTGCCAGTACTGACATGCATGGGTTCATTACTTCACAGGTGTGTAGTAGTTGACTGTGCCAGAAGGCTGTACAAGGCTAGGCAAAGGGAATACCTTGGCATCAGGCCACATGACAATGGTCTCCATAGGGGGTCGGGGGTGTAGTCCCTGGATTGGCCCACAAAGGTGGGTATTATATTCGCCATCCACTTATCTGGGCTACTATTGTGGGTTTCCAGTGCTGTGCAATGGTTGCCATGTATGTGATCTATATTCCATAACATGGACAGTGTTTGGGTTGTGCACATGTCCCACATGCATGTTCTGTGATGTGTGGAAGTGTACCTGGGGTCTCTGGGGCATGTTGTGTGGACAGATTGCTATCATCTGATGTGGCATTCCTGACCTCATGTTGACACCTGGCTATTGAACTGAGGGCGTGCCTGCACCTAAAGCATGATACAGGTATTCAGTGGAGTTAGTAGCATATGTCCATACAGGGCATGTGTATAAGGCATGGTATTCCCTTTGTGGGTTACATTTGCAGACTCTACATTTGTTGCAGGTGTCTAGTGGGGAACATAGCAAAGGACCATTGTAAGCAATTATTTGCCTGTTATATGGATGGAACAGGGTGCTATGTCCTTTTACTTGTGGGATAACACACAGTCAGGAGATGTTACACATCACAGTACATTCTGAAGTCAGTGGCAGCGTTGTGGTCAACAGGCATATAGGCCACTGCAATCACACCGTGGTTACTATCTGTGGGCAATATGCAGGGAACTACCAATATAGTGGTTGTTGCCTAGCCAAGTGTGTTTGTGTATGAGACATGGGTGGAGAGTGTTCTCTGGGTAATACAAGTGTTGCCTATATTGTTCACCTATCCATAATATCACATGTAGGGCTATGGATTGTCTACACCAGCCTCTCTGCTGTTTGACATCTGTTGTCCTTGTAAGGTGGACATTGTGACATATAGTAGGTCCTCAATATAATAAATTAGCAAAATCCACCCCACAATGAATCCTGTCATTGCACAATCACAGCAGTCTCCACACAGGATACTGATGACAAACACACACGCACACTTCATTTGGCTTTTTGAAAAACTGTGGTATCATTGGTCTTATCAACAGGGCCGTAAGTACAATGTAGTTTTATTCCACGGTCTGTTTTGACTTTATTATAACAGTACAGGCCGAACGTTTTGGTGAACCTGCTTGGTGGACATATTATATTTGAATTTTTCATTTACCAGTGTTACTACTGAACTTTGGACATTTCATTTCTATTTTCTACATTTCTGGGATTGTGTATGTTTAATTGTGGTGTCATTTCACTACTTCCCTAAGCTTACTTTCATATTTGGTTACTGTGTCATGTGAGACAAGATTTTTTTATTGGGACTAAGTTCTACGCAATTATGAACCACAACTAAAACACACCAACAAGCGACCAGAACTATCTATGCTCGTGGATTGCTTAAACAAACTGTAGCTGATTTTTTTTTCATCAAGCCAAGCACTTTTTGGACATTATATTCTCATAAATGGGACTGGTTAGTTTAACTTGTATATATAATTAGAACATAAAGAATAAGAGTGTACTTGGTATGCGTCGGACTGAATTACCATTATGTTTACAACATCCTAACCAAATGTCTTTTTTCAGTAATTGTGACTAATTCAGAGTTCATTTTATAACTAGGGGCTTATGTTTTCGAATGACTAATTAGAGATATATATGTGTTTGATAGGCTATAATCTTTCCAGCGTTTATTGAGTCAGATGACTGGTCACTATATTTCAATTTGGTAGATTCATATCAGGCCTATTGTTTCATACCTATGGATAGTGTAGGCTACATTGTTATTTAGGGTTATGCTTGAATCTTCAGACATGTTTGTTTGAATATATAACTCCTAAATTTTTGGGATATTGGCTATTATTACTACTATTGCTATATATTCCAGGTTAA
Organism: Protopterus annectens; assembly: GCF_019279795.1. Taxonomy (NCBI): domain Eukaryota; kingdom Metazoa; phylum Chordata; order Ceratodontiformes; family Protopteridae; genus Protopterus; species Protopterus annectens. The sequence continues at coordinate 436,341,769 of NC_056736.1, read as the reverse complement.
TTTTCAATATTTATCAAAACTACATTATATTAGTCGCTGTCCATTAGTTGGACCACAGGCATATTACATATCCTTATATATAACCCTATGCACACCATTTTTTCTTGATCTGGATCTTATATTTTCAGGATTTTCTTCTTTTTCTCTATTTTTAAACACATATCTACTCTTTTTTATAATTGTCCCTACATATAACAGTATACATATGCAATCTAGGGACTAGACTAATTTTTAATACATCATAACAGGATTTATATATTAATAAGTCCATATACTTCAGATGCCAGCACATAGATCCAAATTTAAATTATAATTTTTCATTTAGTAATTGATATTACAATTTAGTGGTTAATTGGATAGTATTACAAACTTTCAATAATGCTGTAGGGCTGTATCTTACTAAGTTGTACTATTTTAATATATGGATTTCTTTTTGAAGTACTTTTGTTGTTCTTTTGAATTAGTCATCACAGTTGCCATTATTGTCCTAATATCTGGCCGTGGCACTTTTCAAAACATTTTTTGAGATTCATTGTATATTTTTATGACATTTTAGTGAATGTCACATATACAATAGCTGTAAAAAGATTATTATTTACCGTCATTGGCCATTATTGTCCAGATCTAAAATTGGAAATATCACAATCATTTACATATTATTTAAGGACCTGGTGCTGTGTTCTATACAGATTCATTAAGCAGTTCTTATACAACCAAGATTTTTATTCATCCCTTTGGGGTTGTTTTCATCTAAATTATTCTTCAAGATGGATTTAAATAGAATATTTCTTGGTCTTTCTTCTGATAAAGAAGATCTAGCTATTTTTGGAATTGGACAACAATTTAACAATACAAATCCTATACATATAGATCATCCCGAATAGCAGTGTGAAAAACTTTTTCAAAATTTAAGTAAAAGTATGAAAACATTAAGATCTAATGTTTGGCATTTGAAACTATTCAAAGCATACATGGCTAAAAGCCTAACTCCCAGAGGACTTAGGGTGAAAATTCAGCCTCTAGTAACTGAGCCTGATGAACAGCTAACTAACGAATGGGCTCTTATACAACAAAATTGTTCCATGAAATTCGTAGAAACATTGGCTAATTATGAACGTACTATCGAGAAAGAGACACTTGTGGTTAGCAAATTATGTGATGATTGTAATAAACACAAAGACCAATTATTTTTTTCTACTTTTCTGTCCAAATTAAGTTCAGACCTACTTAATTTTGAACACCAACTAAAAGAAAGAAAGCTCAAGAAATTCCAAAGAGATTTAACAGATTATGAGAAAGGACAACCTGTCAGACAATCCAGACATGTGAGGTTTGAAGGTAGTTATCAGAAAACCAGTGTCACCCCAAAACGAAAACACCCAAGGTCCATTCTTAAAAAACGTAATACTTTAACTGACTCATCAGATGGTGAGTCTTCATCTGGTACTGAATTAGACATATAACACACCACAGATTCCCCCACCCCCAAATGTAACAACAGTGTGGCCCCTTTAGGCCATATAAGAGGGGAGGCAGGAAACATCGGAAAGGTCCAAAGTTTGGAAAATCTTATGGAATTGTTGACCAACAAATAAATGTACATGCCAAAACCAATGTCTTAAACATTTTTGATGCATCACTAACTGAATCACAAATAGCTTTATTGAATAAAGGCCTTTCTTTTATTCCCATTTTTTTTTTGTATCTGAAGTTATTTTTGCACAAGATGTTACAGCATTTTGCAGATTGCTTAATCTTAAATTGCATTTTCAGGACAATCAACAGCTTGATCAGCCAGCTGACAACTTCAGATACCATAAATCCACCTTTGTTCCACCCATGCATCCCAGTGTAAGTCTTTTTCAACATAGTGTTCTCAAAGATCTACATTTTACTTCCAACATGATCCCACCTATGTTGAACAACATTTCCCAGAATGATTTGAATAGTTTACAACAACTTATTGACAACAAAGAACTGGTAATCATATTTGCTAAGGGTGGTGCTTATGAACTGGACAGATTATGATGCTGAGAATCATAGACAGCTGGATAATGCTAGATATTACACAAAAATGCCTTTATTTCCGACATCCATGTTTAAAAAACAAATAGAAATATTTTTAAACTCAGCAATGGAAAATGGCATAATTTCATCTAATATTCTCAACCATCTTACAATTACTGATCCGGCCAGTCATTACATTTATTTCTTGCCCAAAATCCATAAAGATCCTTTGCATCCTCCAGGCAGACCAGTTGTGGCTGGAAATGGTTCTCTTACTGAACCTCTTTCCGAATTGTTAACCAAATATCTTAAACCTTTGCTTAAGTGGGTAAGATCACGGATCCAAGATACTACCGAATTTTTGGGCATCATAAATGATGTGCAAATTGAAGCTGACTGGTGGCTTTGCACCTTGGATGTTAGTGTATTATACACTAACATACCACATTGGGCAGGTTTAGATGCTATTGAATATTGGCTATACAAATCACAATTATACAAACCTGGGTTTAATACTTTCCTTATATGTCTCACTGAACATGTATTCACTAAAAATGTGTTTTATTATGGGAAACAATGTTACCTCCAGATACGAGGCACTGCAATGGGTGCATCCTTTGCCCCAATATATGCAAATTTATACATGGCATATATTGAGGAACAAATTATCTATGATGATGCTCATAATCTCTACTTAACTGAGATTGATATTTGGCGTAGGTATTTGGATGACTGCTGGATGGTGTGGAGGCCTGATGTTCAATACTTACAGGAATTTGTTGATTATCTTAATGACAACAAATAGGGTTTACATTTTACGATGAATTTTGATCAACATCAGATTACTTACCTAGATGTACTGATAACTAGGAATACAGATAACACCTTCAGCACACAGGAAACATCCAGAATACAACACCCTACTACATGTATCCAGCTTTCATCCAAAACATATAGCCAAAAACATTCCTAAGTCACAATTTATCAGCATGAGACGCATTTGTTCAGATGACAATACATTTCATGCTTTTCGTCATGATATGATTGACAGGTTTAAGGAAAGAGGCTATAACATGGGTCATGTTATTACTGCTAGCAATCAAGCATCACAACTTAATAGGGATGATCTTCTCAGATACAAAAGTCAAACTCATACAAATACTAACACTTTAAGATTTACCACAGCTTATGGTAGAAATACCAATAAATTGATTGATGCTATCAATAGACATTGGAACATTCTCTTAGAAGACACTGGTTTGTCTCAACATTTATCTGAAACTTGTCTTTTTTCATTTAGAAAAGGCAAAAATCTGGCAGCACACTTTAATCATTACAAACATCACTCAGAATCTAAAAATCTGCATATGATTCAAACTTCTATATTAGGTGACAAACTTGTGGGCTGTATGCCCTGTGGACATTGTACCAACTGCAAGTTTGTTTTAAAAACAAAACATTTCTCTAGTAATAATACTAGAAATATATATGATATTCAGTTTTTTGCAAATTGCAATACAGACTGGGTTATATATATGGCTTCTTGCAGTTGTCACGCATTTTATGTTGGTCAAATATCTAGGCCGGTCAAACTACGTATATCAGAACATCTTAGTGATGTCAAGTGTAAACGGCCAAACAATGCTTTATACAAACATACCACAGCTAGTTTTCATTTTATTATCATTGACAAAATAATAGGGGACAGAACTAACAAATCAGGATGGCATACTAAACTGAATGCAAAGGAGAAAAATGGATTGTAAAATTGGGTGCTTTATTTCAGCCTGGTCTTAATGAATATTTATGAATATATATCTATATATATATATATATATATATATATATATATATATATATATATATATATATATATATATATATTTATATTCATGAGCTCACCCATGAAATTTTGTTATGAACTAAGCTTTATCATATAAGAACCTTTCAATAAGTTTTGTATTTTCACACTGATGAAGGCTAGGTAAGCGCCTTAGCCGAAACCGGTCTGTTTATGTGGTTCTTTACAATATATTAAATTTATTTTTACAGCTCACAGTTGCTGGCTTTTTCTTTTTTGAAAATGTTATGTTACTAGCCATGCATTTGCCTCCATGCAGGGGAAGCTTTTCTTGTGTGTAATACAAGTGTTGCCTATATTGTTCACCGATCCATAATGTCACATGCAGGGCTATGGATTGTCTACACCAGCCTCTCTGCTGTTTGACATCTGTTGTCCTTGTAAGGTGGACATTGTGACATATAGTAGGTCCTCAATATAATAAATTAGCAAAATCCACCCCACAATGAATCCTGTCATTACACAATCACAGCAATCTCCACACAGGATACTGATGACAAACACACATGCACACACTTGCCAGTGCTGAGATTCAAATCCCTACCTAGCTATGTATTGCTACTACAGTGTACCACATTTATTGCATGCACCACAGAGCTTATTGGATGGATGTTGTTCATAGGTTCATAGGTACTGGGCTATCTGCCTGAAGGCATATATTAGCCCAGCCACGTTGTGCGGTATTCATCGCCCCTTTGGTTAGTTCCCTAGGCCCTTGATCTAGCAGCTAGTACCCTTGGCCTCTATCTAGTAGAGCTGTTGGTATGATCCCTGGTGTGAACTTTCTGTTACCCATCCACTCGTCAAGGTTCCTCTTGAAGAGTGATAGTGAGGGGCTCTGTCTTATGTAAATCGGGACCTTGTTCCATAGCAAGGGAAGTCTTTGTGAAGGGAATCTATCCCTCCAGCATGTTCTATTCATTGTTGTGCTGAGGTTTATATCCCTAGAGCATGTAGCTCGAGTAGATTTGGTTTTGCTAAGATGGAGCATGTTCAACAGTTCTAGGTTGGACATGGCTCTGTATGTTAGACAGAGATCGCCTCTGAGAAGGCGGTATGCAACAGAGAAAAGCATTAGTTTTTTCAATCGTGCTGCATAGGGCAACTGTTTGAGGCCAGTAATCCTCTTAGTGAGGTACCTCTGTGGTCTCTCCAGCTGCTGGAGATGCCTGGCCAGGTAAATTCCAATTGGTGCATTGTACTCAATAATGGGTCTGATGAGGGAAGAATAGAGGGGCACCACTACATCCTTAGATCTTGATGCAAACCCTTTCGTGATCAGATGGGTCACATAGAAGGATTTTCTAACCACCTTGGCAACATGGTTATCAAAGGAAAGCTGACTATCTACTTGGGTCCCTAGATCCCTTATTACTTCTTCAGATTTCAAGGGGTTACCTCCTATGTGGTAGTTCGTGGGTACTCTGTTTTTTCCAAAGGGGATTACTACGCATTTTTTAGCATTTAGCTTGAGACTATGGCTTTGACACCATGCATCAGTCTCATTAAGGCCCTTCTGGAGGATATCCATGTCGGCCGGAGACTCTATTGTAGCACCCAGTTTGCAGTCATCCGCAAACTTGGTCAGCCACAGCCCTTCAGTACTTGCCTGTACTTCTGAGAAGTATATGCCAAACAGGAGGGGCCCCAGGACAGAGCCCTGAGGCACAGCACTCGTTACTGGTCTGGATTCGGACATAGATCCCGCTACTCTTACTTTGTGGGATCTGTCTGAGAGCCAGTTTGCGATCCATCTTGTGACGTAAGGGTTTATGCCCAGGTTGGTGAGTTTATCAATAATACCCGAATGGGGAATAGTGTCAAATGCTTTAGCAAGGTCAAGGTAAGCCATGTGTACCTCCTTTCCCTTATCTATGGCCTGAGTAACTGTCTCAAAGAAGTCCACCAGGTTCAGGAGGCATGATCTGCCCCTGATGAAGCCGAACTGTGTGGGGGCAAGTGTTTGGAGGTTCCCAGTCTCTCCATTTATGAGTTCCATAATGATTCGCTCCATTGCCTTACAAATCAGACTGGTCAAGCTTATTGGTCAGTAGTTCCCAGGGTCGGTTGTAGGTCCACCCTTGTGCAGTGGAACCACCATTGCTGTGCACTATTCTATGGGCACATATCCTGTCGAGAGGCTGAGACTGAACAGGGCATTCAGATGCGGGGTTAATTAATTTTAGAGCTTGCATATGACACAGCCCGGGACACCATCTGGTCCCATGGAGGCAGTGTTTTTAGCTTTAGATAGAGCCTTATTAACCAATGTATCAGTAATAATTGGAGTTACACAATTCCCTGAAATAGTAATAGGCTCTGTATGTGGTGGAGGGGGGGGGGATTTGCACTGAACCTGTCAGACAAGATGTTGGCAATGTCAGTGGGGTCAGTGTATTTTGTTCCATTTTGTACTAGCTCAGAACAGACCTGAGCATTGCCATTTAGGTTTTGACATAACCATAGAAGGTCTTATGGTTATCCTTGGCATCCTTGGCAACTTTCTTTTTGAAATTGGCTTTAATTGACTTGATGAGGGCCCTCAATTTCTTACTAATGCTGATCAGGGATGATTTTTCTACTTGAGATTTGGCCTTTTTTGTATAAGTCTCCTCATTTTATGGTATAGTTTGCTTATGGCCAGGGTCCACCAGACTGGTTTCTTCTTGCTTGAGGAAGGAGTCTTGGTTTTATTTGGGATAGTACGGTCCATGCAATCCTGAAGATGTATATAAAGTGCCTTGGAGTAGGATTCTGCATCCTGGACATCATTATCCTTCTGCAAGGGAATAGTGAAGCTTTCCACTTCTGATACAAGTAGTTTGAAGTTTGCTTTGGAAAGGTTTTTTACGATGGTTTCTTTGACTGGAGGAGGTGGAGGGGTGAGGATGTCCAGGGTTATCAGTTTGTGATCTGATCTGACTAGAGAGGGAGTGATAACGGGTGTGGCACAATGGGCGCCCATATTTGTGATGACTAAATCCAATATGTTGTCCCCTCTAGTGGGAGAACATACCAGTTGTTCAAGGGCATTTGAATTTATAAATTCTATGAACCGCTGGGCATAGGAGTTAGAACTTTGGTAGTTCACCCAGTCTATACCAGGGTAGTTGAAATCACCCAAAATTATGGTGTTGGGTAGGACCTTTATATTTTCCAATGCCTCAAGGAATGCTGAGTGAGCATCTTGGGACATGGTGGGCGATCTATAACAGGCTATGACTTGAAATGTGGTTTTGCCTGCTGATAGTTGCGCATGGATGATCTGTGGGGCATCATGCTGCACCACTAACCTGGAGATGTGGGTATCCTTGATGAATATGGATACACCTCTGCCCTTTGTACTGCAATCTGGTAACCGAGGCTGGAAGGTATGATATGAATTGTAACCTGGTAGTGCTGGGGTGCTCTCTGGAGCCTAGAACCAGGTTTCCATCACTGCACAAACATCGATTTTCTCCATACTGAGGAGTGCCTCGAGTGCGTGCATTTTGAGGTTGAGACTTCTGGCGTTAAGTAGCATTACCCTTAGTTTTTGGTTACCTGTGCTGGTTACAGTGGTTGGTTTGTTCTTTGAGCCTTGCCTAAAAAAGGCACTATGGGGACGGCAAGAGTCTTGGCCAGTATTCAAAAGCCTAGGGGTGACAGGTGCAAACCATCTCTGGCAAAACAGGGAGGCTTGTCTATCATGTCATTCCAGGCAGACAGACACTGGATCCCCATTGAATGACACCAGAAGCTTAGCCAATTGTTGAAATTGAACATTTTGTCTTTGTATTGTGGTATCATTCGAGGTGAAGGTAGTATGCTACTCAAGGTCAGGGTCATACCAGCTTGGGCTACATGATCAGAGAGCTCCTCAATGTCTCTTTTCATGTAGTCCAGGGAGGTACGTCTTAGATCATTCACATCAACATGTACAATGACAGAGTCATACTTGTACTTGTTCTGGAGTGACCTAAGTGCCTGTGTTATGTGGCAAATCCTAGCACCTGACAGGCAGCTGACAGTAACCTTCTTCTTGTTCAACCTGGTGAGTGGAACATCTTTGTGCCTTACTACAGAGTCTCCTATTACTAGCATTTTGGGTATCGTGTTTTGCCTTAAGGGCTGTCGTGAGGCACACTGCTGATGTGAATTATGTGTTTTCTAGCTTGTGTTTGGAGGTGCAGGTTGCTTGCTTGTCTGCTTTGGAGGGCCCTGTTTCTTTTTCAGATTGGTACCTAGTGCCTCTGAATATGTGTTGTGTATTTATGTGTATGTTTTGCTGGTGCTTATTTTGTAGATCCATGTGTGACTGGTGGTGTGTTGCTAGTGTGTCTCTACTCCTCTTGACTGTCTGTTACATTCATGGGTTGAGAGCACTTAGCCTCCAGTCTGGCTGTGTATTTGCATCTCTCACAAGTGTTTGTGTCTAGACGTAAGAGGAGAGGGTTGTCTGTATACATGAGGCAGTTGTGACATTGCCTCAGGTTGCCAAATTCCACCAGATGAACTGGAGAGTACACCTGAAGCTGACCTCTGGACATGCTTGGAAAAGTAAATTTCACTTGTCTTGCGGACAGTCGAGGGTCTTATGCTATATTATAATAGTGCTGTCTAGGAGATTTGGAAAATAATAGTGCTGTCTAGGAGAGTTGGACAAGTGCTGATTTGGGTTATGCAAGTGCTGCAATAAGTGCTGCAGTCCAGGTTACCCACCCACCATCCCCCTTTTCTTTGCTGGGACTTATCTGTACTTCTCTATCCTATACAACCCATGTGGTGTATTTGCTTGTAGATGAAGGAAATGTTTATGTTATGGCATGCATACTTATTGGCATAAATTTTTAGCCTACCAATTTGGGGGCACCTGACATATGGGGCAAGAAAAACTGAAGAAAATGGCTTCGGTTGCATCTTTTATACACCTGGCGCACTGACGTCAGGGAAGAGGTGACAGCAACCGACGCCGGACCAAGACTTTGGAATTCAGGCTGACTGCGGGTAGTCTGCCAGCAGGATAACCCTTCCAAGGTTCCAAGGCACTTCTAACATGAGGAACATTGCCAGCCCTTGTAAATTGGGTGCTGTAGTGGGTGAGAGATCCCAAAAATAATTTTACCCTAATCACACATTTACATTTGCCAGGGGTGAGGTTTAAACCTCTACCTAACTACCTTTACAGACCATTATGTTACACATTTGCCACATGCACCACTGACTTGTCATGGTATAGACTTCACAACTGATACTTGTAAGGTGGATGATATCTGCAGGACTTCTAAAGTCAGGCTCTGAGATGTGTACTGGCTGTAAATATGGACAAAAACTTTGAGGCACACACACACTCAAACAATTGCCACAGAAGAGATTCAAACCCATAGCTGTGTAGTTACTGGTACTACATTGTTCCACGTTTATGGCACGCAGCATGGAGGTTATAGGGCTAACCCTTCTCCAAAGGTTTATTTCAAGGTAGATGACATCATCAGGCTTGCTAAAGTAGGTCAATGGAAGGTGTAGTGACTATAAATGGCCTCAAAAGCATTACTCTCTACACACACACACACACACACACACACACACACACACACACACACACACACACACACACACACACACAGAGTTCCACTTTCGCAGTTGCTATGTCTAAGATTAGAACTCCTACCTAACTACTACATCACACTATAGCATTATGCAGTTATCGCACATGCCACAGAGCCTATAGGACTAGCCCTTATCTAAAGGTGTATTTCAAAGTGAATGACATCAGCAGCCTTGCTAAAGTAGGGCAATGGGAGGTGTAGTGTATGAATGGCCTCAAAATCATTGATCTCTACACACACAAGCACACACAGAGTTTCACAGTTGGTTGGTCTGGGATTAGAACTCCTGCCTAACTAGTACATCAGATCATAGCATTATGCAGTTATTGCATGCACTACAGAGCTTACAGTGCTGAATCTTGTCCAAAGAGGTATGTCAAGGTGACTGACATCAGCAGGCTTGCTAAAGTAGGGCAATGGGAGGTGTAGTGACTGTGAATGGCCTCAAAAGGCATTAATCCCTACACACACAAACACAAGAGTTTCACAGTTGCCCTGTCTGGGATTAGAATTCCTAGCTAACTAGGTACATCACACTATAGCATTACGCAGTTATAGTACGCGCCATTGAGCTTATATGGTTAGCTGTTATCCAAAGGTGTATTTCAAGGTTAATGTCATCAGCAGCCTTGCTAAAGTAGGGCAATGGGAGGTGTAGTGTCTATGAATGGCCAAAAAATCATTGATCCCTAGCCACACAAACACAGAGTTTCACAATTGCCATGTCTGGGATTAGAACTCCTATCTAATTACTGCATCACACTATAGCATTACACAGTTATTGCATATGCCACAGAGCTTACAGGGCTGAATTTTGCCCAAGGAGGTATTTCAAGGTGATTGACAGCAGGCTTGCTAAAGTAGGGCAATGGGAGGTGTAGTGACTGTGAATGGCCGCAAAAGCATTGATTCCTACACAGACACACAGACACACACACTCACACACACACACACACACAGTTTCCATGTCTGGGATGAGAACTCCTACCTAACTAGTACATTACAGTATAACATTGCGCACTTATAGCACATGCCATGGAGCTTATAGAGCTAGCCCTTATCCAAAGGTGTATTTCAAGGTGAATGACATCAGCAGCCTTGCTAAAGTAGGGCAATGGGAAGTGTAGTGTCTATGAATGGCCTCAAAGTCATTGATCCCTACACACACAAAAACACACACACAGAGTTTCACAGTTGCCATGTCTGGGATTAGAACTCCTACCTAACTAGTGCATCATCCTATAACATTATGCAGTTATTGGCCATGCCACAGAGCTGACTCTTGTCCAAGGAGGTATTTCAAGGTGACTAACATCAGCAGGTTTGCTAAAGTAGGGCAATGGGAGGTGTAGTGACTGTGAATTGCCTCAAAAGCATTGATCCCTACACACACACACACAAAGTTTCACAGTTGCCATGTCTGGGATTAGAACTCCTACCTAAGGAATACATCACACGATAGCATTACACAGTTATAGCATGTGCCACGGAGCTTATAAGCCTAGTCTTTATCCAAAGGTGTATTTCAAGCTGAATGACATCAGTAGCCTTGCTAAAGTTGGGCAATGGGAGGTGTAGTGTCTATAAATGACCTCAAAATTATTGATCTCTACACACACACACACACACACACACACACACACACACACACACACACACACACACACACACACACACAGTTTCACAATTGCCATGTCTGGAATTAGAACTACCTAACTAGTACATCAAACTATAGCATTACCCAGTTATTGCACATGCCACAGAGCTTACAGGGTTGAATCTTGTCCAAGGAGGTATTTCAAGGTGACTGACAGCAGGCTTGCTAAAATAGGACAATGGAAGGTGTAGTGAGTGTGAATGGCCTAAAAGGCATTGATCCCTACACACACAAACACACACACAGAGTTTCACAGTTGCCATGTCTGGGATTAAAACTCCTACCTAACTAGTGCATCACACTATAACATTACACACATATTGCACGCACCACAGAGCTTCAGAGCTTATAGGGATGATTATTGTTCAAAGGGGTATTTCAATGTGACCCACATCAGCAGGCTAGCTGAACTAGGGCAATGGGGAGTGCAGTGTGTGTGAATGGGCCATAAACCATTCCTCTGGAAACACACACAACACTCAGTCACACACAACTTTACATTTGACAGGACTGTGTATATGACTGCTAGATGAATAATGACTGTACTGTCATGTTATACAGTTATCACAAGCACCACAGACACTATAGTGCTGAGGGCTACTAGAAGCAAATGTCTACAGTGATAGACACTGGCATATCATGTGATATTGGCCAATTGGATGTGTGGTGGGTGGGACAGGCCTCATGATGGGAAGCTCTTTGCCACTGTCTGTCTCTCTCTTCCCCACTTCTCTATTTGTGTATGTTTGACCCATTATAGTGTGTTGTCCTTGGATATAGGTGTGTATTCCTATCAGATGTGTGCGCAAAGCATGACTGGTGTGCAATGTGGAGTGTGTGCACAGACATCTTCTACTGAAAGATATGTATAGTCCACTGTTGTTGCCAGACATGGGCTTCATTTCTGTAAGTGTGGGACCATGCCCAGTATGGCCCTTCTGTATTTTGTTGTCAGAGATGAGCTTTGTTTCTCTAAGTGTGGGAGCATGCCCAGTCTGACCTTCTGCACTGAATGTGTGAATCCATTCCAGGTAAGTTGTACTCCAGTGCAGGCATTTGTGTTCTACACCTACAGCTAGCAACCTGTTTCTGCATGATATCTGTAGATAGGTTGACAATATGAAGTTACAATGGGCAAAGGATAGTGGGATACTGTAAGTAATTGTGTCTGTGCTGCTTCTGCTACATGGTTTTGGTGTTAACAGAGATATTCAGACATATGTACTGTTTTACACCATGATGTATTATGTCATTAACTACTGACAGATATACGTATTTGCTCGCAGTAATTTCCTGGGGAATACAAGATGAATGAAGCTGTGTCCAGTATTGTGGTCTGCTGCCTATATATTCTTGCACAATCATGCCATTCTGGAGGGGAGCTGCAGACACTTGCTGATGGGTCTGTGTAAATGGTCCAGCACTATGGTACTGTGGTGGCTGAGGATCCCATGCTTGTACATCTATCGACGTGACAGAATGGCCATATCCTGCTGTGGCCATATCTCTCAGCTGTACATATTCACACAGGGGTTACCCAGAGACAGGGTTCATGTATCTGGTCATTATCCCTTCACTTTGTGGTTTATGAGCAGGCTTGTAGCCGCCCATTTCTGTGTTTGCAGACAGGGATAGTATGGGCACACATCAGAGTTTCAGACTTCACACACTCCATGGCATCCATACTTCTAACCCCCCCCCCCCATTATTCTGTCCTCTTCCTAACATTATGCAAGTTATATCTGATAAGTATCCCTATAGTTATCACTTCATCACAGCAGAATTTAGGGTTTGTCCACAGTTCATGCAGTAGAACATGGTGGACATGCTACTGGGATTTGTCAACATGGCCTTGCATTTGTGTTCTGTGGACTGTGTTATGTCATTATTTGGGACTCCATGAGATAACATACATTGGCAGTATGGGTGAGACACAGGCCTTTGACAGAGGATTGTAGGGCATTTGGTAGTGATGCAGGCCATCTGTAGCAAGCCAGTGCATTCTGTCACTCCTACAGTCCCAGGCTGCAAGCCACTGTATTCCCCTGGGGTGACAGGGTAGGTGTGGAAGGTGTTAATGGAAATAGTTTCTGTCCTTATTAATCCATTGGTGTGGATGCTGGCAGGGTGCTGCTTACAGCTAGGGACACACCTGCATGGGACACCTCTTCATCATGCTGCATTCTGTGGGTATTCCCATACAAAAGTGGGGGTCATATTATACTCATTCCCAACAGCAGGGATATGACCTGTGAGGAACCTGTGGCTGATGGTGGGGTGAGCTGAGTACATGTGTGCTATGGAAGCTATTTGCAGCTAACTCACAGATATACGTGAGGCATTTCCCCTTATGTTGGCTTGTGCGGGGACATCAGCGGTCTCTCAGTACTTCATAACTGTGCCTTTTGTGGTCTGCCAGTGTTTGGCCAGACTACATTAATATTCCATACTACACAGACAACTAATGTGCTGATAACCTGTATGTACAATTCCAAAGGTGTGTCTATGTGACAGTAACATTTTTATACACTCTCTGCCTAGGGTACTTCTCCCTGTGTACTGTGTGTATGTCTGGGCCCACATTCATGCCATGTCCATCTTTCAGATGGTGACAGGTATTACATCCCAACAATTAGTGTGGATTACTGCTGGATTGGGTCTTGCTGGGATGCATTATGTTTGGCACTGCAGTTGTTAGAACTTTGCCCTGTCATCAACAGTACTGGACATTGGCCACCGGGACACAACCCTCCATGTCTACATGCTGACCACTTTCACACAATATACAACACACAACAACCTAACACACAGAGCCCTGCATATTGTACACGTGCAGCAATCTATCCTGCTAATTTGGCCAGCTCAGGTAATCTGTGCTCCACTGTTATTATACTCACACGTGCATGTTACTACATTTCTACATAAGATTGTGTTGGTGGGGGGGGCACACCTGACAACTGTAAACATTTGCTATGACTGTACTGGAATTTCAGGTACTCTTGTGGCTTCCATTTCATTATGTATTCTGACCTGTCATGTAGACTAAAGGCATATCAGTGTAGTACAGATCTTAGGTTTTATTGACCTACATTTCAGTTTCAGACTTCTTACTCTTCAGAACTAACATCCCACTGCCTGACCTGTTGTAGTCTGTCTGTGTAGGTCTGGAGAGGGGCTGTTCTCCATTGCCATCAATCAGAGACCTTAGCACAGCCTTTCCTTGTGGTCATCTACACCTGTCCTGCTGGTTGAGACTGCTGTTGGGTATGTGAGCCTCACTGACATGCATGTGTGTGTCTTATGGACACACATTTGGCACACCACATGTTCTGCAGTGGGATTTGTCACCTTGTTTAGTACTGCCTAGTATGTTGACAGCAGTATTTGTTATGGATTTCATGCTGCCCATATAGGTGTCTACTATATGCTGTCATCCCATTCAGCCACCCAATTCCCTTGCATGCTCACATCTGTACCATAGATACAAGTAGCAGAACATACTACTCCATTCAACAACTGATAGTGAGAGTGACTTACCTTGTGGCTGTGCCAGTATTGAGGATGGTGCTGGAGGGCTGACTATGTTGGATGTACATAGTACACTCCCTATACATGGTTAAGCACACTTAGTGTCATGTTTGGCATCCCTTTTACTGTATGTGTGAGTCATTCCTTGTGTTCCTACCATGTCAGTGTATGTGCTAAGCTTTGCCTCTTTGCCAAAGCCTGGGCATGCTGGGCATGCCTCCTTCTGCCTACAGGGCCAGGCTCAGGTTGTTCCTCCTCTGAGTCACTCTGTGCCCGTGCTGGCCTTGACAGTGGTGGGGGGCTGTGTAGCCCTGCCCCGTGCTGTTCCTGCTGCAGCTGTTTCCACAAGATCATATTGTGTAGCATGGCACATACAATGAGAATTTGGGTTCATGTAGCTGAAGAGTACTGGAAGGCTCCACTGGATATGTCCAGGCACTGGAACCGTGACTTGAGCATCCCAGACACACGCTCTATTATGATTCTTGTTTGTGCCTGTACCTCATTATGGAGTTCTTGTTCAGGTGTGTGTGCATTTCTGACGGGTGACATCAGCCACAGCTCCAGTGTGTAACCAGCATCCCCCACTAGATGGCCATATGGGATGTCCCCATTGGCAAATCTCTGGTACAACTGCATCATATCCCAGATGTGGGAATTGTTTTAGCTTCCAGGGCTGCCAGCACACACATTCATTATAATGCCCTGGGCATCGCACATGACCTGGCAGTTGATGGAGGGGATGCCCTTGCAGTTTATGCAGACCCTACCTTGCTCACCTGATGGTGCTTTGATGTGCATGTGCATGCATTCTATATCACCCACTACCTCAGGGTATTTTGCTATTTGGTGGAAGAGATGCATATTGCTGGTCAGCATCTCACGAGTGTTGTGGAAATATATGTGCTCACTGGCATGTACTGACATGGCATCCAGGAAATGGTGGAGTACCCTGGATGCTGATGCCTGTGAGATCCCCATGATATCCCCAGTTGGCCTTTGGAAGGTACCTGTGGTTAGTATTCTTAAGCCTACACATACCTTGGTATCCACTGGGATGGGTTCCCCTCTGTTGGTTCTGTGTGTGAGGTGTGGCCGGCACAGCTCAACAATTTGCTGTAGGAGGTCACTGTCCACCCTATAGCGCTCCACTATCTCCAGCTCATGTAGCCCCTGGTAGGTTACCCTGGGTCGGTACACTCTTCTCCTTCTCCTCACTGTGGGTTGGTCATCAGCATTCACAACCTCACCACACTCAACCTCTTCCACATAATGATTTATGAGAGCAGAAGCAGCCCCTATCATTTTGTTGCTTTTGTTAAGGTAAAATTTCCCTGTTTGTGTACACCAGTGGTGTACATTTTGTGGGAAAAAACAGAGGGAAAGGTGTTTGTATAGTTTATAGTAGTGTGCTGGGCTGGGCTGCTGCTTGTGTAATTGGCTGGTTCCAATACATTTCACCTGCCAGCTCTGCTAGTTCTCCTTGATTACCTTCCTACTGCTGTTTTCCCTTCCCATTACCTTCCTGTTTAAGCCCCGAGACACACTGGGTAGACCCAGTGCTCAGATATGAATGGAGCTGCTATTTCCTGGTTTATTTTTTATTTTTTGTTTAAAACTCAGTGCGTGGCGCGCACACCCATTTAACCTGGCAATTTAGCATGTCATTCAGTCATTGTCCATGCTGGTGTGAATGATCTGAGACGTACCTCCCTGGACTACATGAAAAGAGACATAGAGGAGCTCTCTGAGCATGTAGCCCAGGCCAGTATGACCCTGACCTTGAGTAGCATCTTACCCTCATCAAGAATGTTGCCACAATATGAAGACAAGATGATCAATTTCAACAAGTGGCTTAAGTATTGGTGTCATTCAAAGGGGATCCAATGCCTGTCAGCCTGGGATGACATGCTCGACAAGTCACGATTATTCGCTAGGGACGGCTTGCACCTATCACCCCTGGGCTTTCGGATATTGGCAAAGGCTCTTGCTACCCCCTTAGTGCCTTTTTTAGACAAGGCTCAAAAGACAAACCCACCTCCATAGGTATCACAAGGGATAAGAAACTAAGAGTAGTGCTACTCAACGCCAGAAGTCTAAACCTCAAGATGCATGCACTCGAAACTCTCCTTAGCATGGAGAACATTGATATCTGTGCAGTAACAGAAACCTGGTTCAAGGCTCCCGAAACCACCACAGCACTACCAGGTTATACCTAATACCATGCTTTTTGGCCCCAAAACTTGGACCGAACCACAAAAGGAGGGGGAGTATCAATATTCGTCAAAGATACCCACACCTCCAGGTTGGTGGCACAGCACGAAGCATCAGAGACTATCCATGTGCAACTAACAGTGGGTAAAACTGCCTTCCAGTTTATAGCCTGCTACAGACCACCCTCCCAAACCCAGGAACTCCACTCGGCCTTCCTGAGAACACTGGAAAATATGAAGGTCTCTCCAAACACCATTATATTGGGCGACTTCAACTACCCAAACATAGACTGGGATCATTACTCTAGCTCCAACATAGGTTCCTATAATTTATAAACTCAAATGCTATGGAACAACTTGTTACCACTCCCACAAGAGGGGAAAACATACTGGACCTGATCATCACCAACATGGGGACTCTATGCTCCAGACCAGAAGTGTATCCCTCACTGGTAAGATCAGACCATAAACTAATCTCACCGGATATTCACATCCCGACCCCACCCCCTGCCCAGAAAACCACAGTGACAAACTTCTCTAAAGCAAATTTCACACTTCTCAAAACTGAGGTGGAATCCTTCAAAGCCCCTGGGCCTGTGGAAAATACAGCCCAGACCGCAGAATCCTTTATAAACGCATTCTATGAACACCTTCAGGAATGCATGGATCATGCAATCCCAGATAAAACCAAGACCCATTCCTCCAAAGGCAGACGTCCTGTCTGGTGGACCCCAGCCATAAACAAACTATAAAATAGAAGGAGGAAGCTACTACATGATAGAGCAAAATCCCAAAAAAGGAAGGCATCTCTGATCAGTATTAGCAAAAAACTACGGGCACTCATAAAATCATCTAAGGCCAGCTTCAAGAGAAAAATTGCACAGAACACTAAGGATAATCACAAGGCTTTCTTTAGTTATGTTAGGAACCTGGGTGGGAATTCCCAGATATGCTCAGAATTAGTCCAAAATGACAAAAAATACACCGAACCCACAGACATTGCCAACATCCTAGCTGACAGGTTCAGCGCAAACTCCCCTCCCACCCAAAGGGCAAATATCTATCCCAGCAGAGTGCTGCCCCCCTGACATCTCAGATGCTCAGGTAAGAGCCGCCCTCTCCAAAGCAAAAAACACAGCATCAATGGGACCAGACAGTGTCCCAGGCTGTGTCCTACATGAACTCCAAGAAGAGCTAAACCCAAACATAAAACTACTGTTCAGTCTCAGCCTTACTACAGGATATGTACCCAAAGAGTGGCGTACAGCAACGGTGGTCCCTCTACACAAAGGTGGTGCCTCAATGGATCCTGGAAACTATCGCTCCATAAGCCTGACTAGCTTGGTCTGCAAAGCTATGGAAAGGATCATCACGGACCTTATAAATAAAGATATTGGTGACCTACAGATACTGGATCCTACCCAGTTCGGCTTTGTTAAGGGCAGATCCTGCCTCTTAAACCTGGTTGATTTCTTTGAAACTGTCACCAAGGCCATTTACGAGGGGAAGGTGGTCCACACAGCCTACCTGGACCTCGCAAAAGCCTTTGATACAATACCCCACTCGGGCATTATAGATAAGCTCACCAGCTTAAATATAAACCCCTATGTCACTAGATGGGTTGCAAACTGGCTGAAGGACAGAACCCACATGTTTAGAATTGCTGGAGCCATGTCAGACTCCAAACCAGTTACAAGTGGCGTCCCACAAGGCTCAGTCCTATGACCTCTCTTGTTCGGTATATATTTCTCAGAGGTACAGGCCAACACGGAAGGACTGTGGCTGACCAAGTTCGCAGATGACTGTAAACTGGGTGCCATAATCGACTCTCCAGCCGACACAAGCATCCTCCAAAAGGGCCTCATAGAAACAGACAACTGGTGCCAGAGCCATGGCCTCAAGCTAAATGCCAAAAAGTGTATAGTCATCCCCTTTGGCAAAAACAAAGTGCCCACAAATTACCACATTAGTGGTAATCCACTAAGTACGGAAGAAGTAATTAGGGACCTGGGGACCCAAGTTGATAGCAATCTCTCATTTGACAACCACGTGGCCAAAGTGGTTAGAAAAACATTTTATATAGCCCACCTAATCATGAAGAGATTCACATCTAGATCAGGGGAGGTCATCGTGCCTCTTTACTCATCCCTCGTCAGGCCCATAATTGAGTACAATGCCCTTTTTGGGATGTACCTTATCAGACACCTGAAGCAACTGGAAAGACCCCAAAAGTACCTCACCAAGAGGATCAAAGGGCTCAAACAGATGCCATATGCTGCCCGGTTAAAGAAACTCCAGCTCTACTCAGTGGCATACCGCCTGCTCAGAGGCGATCTGTGCCTGACGTATAAAGCCATGTCCAACCCGGAATTAATGGACATGCTGCACCTCAGAAAATCCAAATCCCATCGAGCTACGCCGAGAGACTTGAACCTCAGCACTGAAATAAATAGGACATGCTGGAGGGACAGATTCATAACCCAGAGGCTCCCTTCACTCTGGAATAAAATCCCAGTCCAGGTTAGGCAGAGTCCCTCATTGACTCTCTTCAAGAGGAATCTTGATGAGTGGATGGGGGATCGTAGGTTTACCCCTGGTATCACTTCTGTGTCACTGTTAGACAGAGGCACAGTATACTAACCTCGAAAAAGGGCAGAGCAAAATTAATTTAAAATGGGTAGCGAAAGCCAAACACACTCTGGCTAGGCTTATGAATGCCCTAGGGCAGATAGCCTAGTATGAACCTATGAACCTTAATGCCACCACCATGAATTTCTATCAGACTCTGAAAAATCCAGAAGAAAATAGTAAAAGGAGTACCAAACCACAACGGAAATAATGATGAATAGGTTCCAGTAAAATCCAACAGGAAAAGTCTTTATTATAAACCAAAAAGTAAGCGCTTTCGCGTGGGTCCTCCCACGCTTCATCAGACAACATTACATACAAAATGCAAACCCTTTATATACTCCTTGCTAGAACAGCAAGGCAGGAAATTAACCAATTAATCAAGCAATTAGCGTTTTAAAAGCAGTCCGTAGTTAAACACATATCTCAACTACATTCTTCTCAGTTCAAAACACAATTCTTAAAAAATGCACAGTTGTGTTTAAAAAACCTATTATTGTTGGAATCAAGCACTATATAGTTTGAACAACGTTACTATATCCCTAAACATTCAGAACGCATAATTTTAATGTTGATGTCAACAAAAGAGCTCTAGACAAACCAGCAATAAATTATGATAGCAAAGCTTGAATGAAGCAAAAATATCACTTAAATTCATTTCTGTATAAATCAACCTAAAAACATGTATACATTAATTTATAAAGGACTTGCATTCAAATGCAAGTCTCAATTATGATGGTATTGTTTCAAAATTGGTATGGTAAAGAATGCTAGAGCCTAATGTAGTTAGAACTCGTAGCTACATAGTCCATATGACCCTATTAGGCTCCTAAGCATCCAAAGTATACAGTTCCGACGATAAATTTTTAAAAAACAACATCAAGAATAATAGCTCCTGGAGCGATGCTTCATGTAAACTAAGACATCACTCAAACACATTGTAGAAACATCTGATGTAAATATGTGTATGAGTGTGCAGATAACATTGTGCATTGCTGCAGCAATATTACGTTCGTCTCTAAATACTACACATATACATATACACTGAAACTTTCCAGGATGCTTCTTCAATAGCTTGAAACAGAATCTATCAGGGCCACTAGAAATCTCTTTAACCATAGCCTCTGAATGGGCTTTGTTACATAAGAATGGAAGACTGCAACAGTTGTCCCTCTGCAAAAGGGTGATCCATCAACTGCCCCAGGGAACTAAAGACCCATATGCTTGACCAATCCTATCTGCAAGGCCATGGAGAGACTTTACTTGGACCTGATCAATAATGACACAGGAACTGTTCAAACACTGGACCAGACCCAATTTGGCTTTGCCAAAAGGAGAGCTTGTCGGCTCAATCTGGTGGCCTTCTTCAAAAAAGTCACCAGGGCCATGGATAAGGGTAAAGTGGTACACACCACTTATGTAGACCTAGCCAATGCTTTTAACACAATCCCCCAACTCGGGGATCATAGATAAACTTACTGAGTTAGGCATAAACCACCAAAACATCAGATGTGTAGCCAACTGGCTCACGGACAGGACACGTTGTCTGGGGTCTATGTTAGATGATTGAGTTTTCACAAACTTGAAATTCATACAGTTGAGACCATATGACTGAGTTTTCAAAAATTCGAACATCAAACAAACAACAAAAAAAAAAGACACAAAAATATACTTTTTTTTACATTTCTCAGGGGGGTAAACCTCCCTCCACCCTCACATCCCCTGGAAATTATATATACCAACTCCAAGATTGCACTTCAGTGAGGAAAATGGTAAATTTCCCAATCTTCACTGTACCGCGATGTCCATTCAAAAGCTTCGGATTTTCAGAAGCTCAATCATATGGTTTTGACAATATGAATTTCGAGTTAATGAAAACTTGATCAACTGACATGGATCCATTGTCTGAATAGGTGAATCCATTTCTGATAAGAAACCTGTTACTAGCAGTATCCCACAGGGCTGATTGTTGGGACCCCTTCTGTTTGGTATATACTCCTCTGAAGTGAAGGCCAATGTTGGTGGCCTCTGATTGACCAAGTTCACCAATGACTGTAAGTTAGGAGCAGTCGTTGAAGCCCCAAATGATGTCGACATCCTACAAACAGGCCTAAAAATAAACAACTAGTGCCAAAACCATGGTCTGAGACTAAATATTAAAAAATGCATAATTGTACCCCTTGGTAAATCAAGTAGCCCTGCAAATTATAATATTTATAGCACACCCGTAAAAATTGACCCAGTGGTGAGGGACCAAGGAACACAGATAGATAGTAACCTTAAACGTTGGCCAACAGGTAGCTACAGTACTGAGGAAATCTTTCTGTGTGGCTCAACTTAGGCATGCCATCAAGATCAAAGGAAGTCATAATGCCATTGTACTTGGACCTCATCAGACCCATAATCTATTTCAATGTTCCCTTCTGCATGTACCTAGCCAAGCACTTACACCATGCAGAGTGGCCCCAGAGGTTTCTCACTAAAAACATACAAAGCATAAGGCACATCTGCTATGCAGACTGACTAAAGGCCTTATCCCTTTGCTCCACCGCACATCGTTTATTGAGAAGTGACTTATGGCTGACCTACAAGGCATTCTGTGATGCAGCTCTGATGAAAATGTTACATATGCTCAAGAAAAGTTACACGAGGGTTATGTGTTCTGTGGACCTGAACCTTACAACAGAACTTGCTAGAAAGACAGACAACTCTACCGTCCTGTATCATTTCATCTCCTTTGTCTTCCTTGTGCCTCCTCTCCTTCTCCCTTTCTTTGGCTGCTCTCTCTATTGTATTTTCCCATGTCCTATATTTTGAAAAAGTCTTTATAGTAACAAATTTCTTAAGTAAAACTTGCCATTCTATGCATACTTATATCACCCTGCATATACCTCTTCTGTTTAAAAAAAACTATTGATTTTTATACAACCCAGTAAACTGTTATTTTTAATCAGAAATGTTTGTAAATAATATAATTAATGTTAAGGATGTCTGAATAATGGAACTGTTGCTTATGAATCAAACTGACTAAATGACAAAACAATGCAAAGGATGTCCACAATGTTTGTATAAAGGAGCTTTTCTTCACTAAAAAAAGGCAATGTTCATTCAGACTTCCCCGGAAAACAAATGCCAATGCATGAATGAATAAATAAATAAACTGGAAGGTCACAAAAAAAAAGAAACAAGCACAGTGAAAATTGGCCCTCAGAGGCCACCGTGATCTTTGGGTAAGAGGTTTGCATCCATGATATTTTGGGTTGCCTTTGGTCCCACTGGAATGCTCTAAATTCATTGTCCCATCATCAAAGAAGCTTATGTTGGATGTTCAGGGGAAGGGTCTGAAGTTTGTAGAAAATCTTTCAATAGACTAGCATATTTATTAACATAATTCTGGATTCCTTGGGAAGACCCCATTTCTGCCATTGTTTAATGTCTGTTATAGTTATCAAACTTATGATGTTAAATTGGATGGTCTGAGTGGTAGTTGGGGATGGCTGATAACTGAATTCCTAAGGATCTGAAAGACGAGAGGGTTTCATTGTCCATTAGAAGTTGTATTCTGATTCAAACTATTCTGAAAGATTAAAATGAACACAGCATAGTGCAGGCTTAGAATGACTAATTTTGTAACCAGAGAGACCTCTCAAAGTCAGGAATCCCACTCGGCTTTCCTGAAAACATTAGAGAACATGAAGATCTCCCCGAACACCATTATATTGGGCGACTTCAACTACCCAAACATTGACTGGGAGCACTACTCAAGCCCCAGCACCTTAGCCCAAAGGTTCCTGGAAATTATAAACTCAAATGCTATGGAACAACTAGTCACCACTCCCACAAGAGGGGACAACATACTAGACCTGATCATTACCAACATGTAGAGACTCTATGCTCCACACCAGAAGTATATCCCTCATTGGTAAGATCATACCATAAATTAATTTCACTGGATGTCCACATCCCAACCCCACCCCCAGCCCAGAAAACCACAGTGAAAAACTTCTCAAAAGCGAACTTCTCAAAACCTAAGTGGAAACCTTCAAGGCCCCAGGGTCAGTGGAAACTACGGCCCAAACTGCAGAATCCTATATAAACACATTCAACGGACATCTCCAGGAATGCATGGATCATGCTATCCCAAACAAAACCAAGAACCAGTCATCCAAAGGCAGGCGTCCAGTCTGGTGGATCCCTGCCATAAATAAACTGTACAACAGAAGGAGGAAGCTACTACATGATAGAGCAAAATCCCTAATAGGGAAGGCATCTCTGATCAGTACTAGCAAAAAAAATTACGATCCCTCATAAAATCCTCCAAGGCCAGCTTCGAGAGAAAAATTGCACAGGACACCAAAGACAATCATAGGGCTTTTTTCAGTTATGTTAGGAACCTGGGATGCAACTCCCAGACTTGTTCTGAGTTGATTCTAAACGACAAAAAATACACTGAACCCACAGACATCGCCAATATCCTGGCAGACAGGTCCAGTGCAAACTTCTCCACCCCCCCCAAAAGAGCAAGTACCTATCCCAGCAGAGGGCTGCCTCCCAAATATCTCTGATGCTCAGGTGAAGGCTGCCCTCTCCAAAGCAAAAAACACTGCTTCCATGGGACCAGATGGCGTCCCAGGTTGTGTCCTACACGAACTCCAAGAGGAATGTAGAAAAACCAGTATGAAGACCACCACGATAATGCAGCAAGACAACTTCTTTATTTCAGATACAAACATAGAAAGATGAACTCCAAGAGGAACTAATCCCTCAAATAAAACAGCTATACAATCTCAGCCTCACTACAGGATATGTGCCCACAGAATGGCATACAGCAACAGTGGTCCCACTCCACAAAGGTGGAGCCTAAACGGACCATGGAAACTATCGCCCCATAAGCCTGACTAGCTTAGTTTGCAAGGCTATGGGGAGGATCATCATGGAGCTCATAAACAAAGACATTGGGGACATACAGACACTAGATCCTACCCAGTTCGGCTTTGTCAAGGGCAGATCCTGCCTTTTGAACCTGGTTGACTTCTTCAAAATGGTCACCAAAGCCATAGATGAAGGGAAGGTAGTCCACACGGCCTATCTGGACCTTGCAAAGGCATTTGACACAATACCCCACTCGAGCATCATAGATAAGCTATCCAGCTTAAATATAAACCCCTATGTCACAAGATGGGTCGCAAACTGGCTCAAAGACAGAACCCACAGAGTGAGAGTTGCTGGAGCCATGTCAGACTTGAAACTGGTCACAAGTGGCGTCCCACAGGGTTCTGTCCTGGGACCACTCTTGTTTGGTATATACTTTTCCAAGGTACAGGCAAACGTGGGAGGACTATGGCTCACCAAGTTCGCAGATGACTGCAAACTGGGTGCCATAATCGACTCTCTAGCTGACACAAACATCCTTCAAAAAGGTCTCACAGAGACAGATAACTGGTGTCAGCGCCATGGTTTAAAGCTAAATGCCAAAAAATGTATAGTCATACCCTTTGGCAAAAACAATGTGCCCACAAATTACCACAAAGGCGGAAACCCATTAAGTTCAGAGAAAGTTATTAGGGACCTGGGGACTCAAGTTGATAGTAATCTCTCCTTTGAAAACCACATTGCCAAAGTGGTTAGAAAGACCTTCTACATAGCCCACCTCATCACGAAGGGTTTTACATCTAGATCAAGAGAGGTAATCGTGCCCCTTTATTCATCCCTCATCAGGCCCATCATAGAATACAATGCCCCTTTTGGGATGTACCTTACCTGACATCTGCAGTAATTAGAAAGACCCCAAAAGTATCTCACCAAGAGGATCAAGGGTCTCAAACAGATGCCATATGCTGCTCAGTTAAAAAAACTCCAGCTCTACTCAGTTGCATACCGCCTACTTCGAGGCGAACTATGCCTGACATACAAAGCTATGTCAAATCCAGAATTAATGGACATGCTCCACTTCAGTAAATCTAAATCCCTTAGAGCCACATGCTCGAGGGACTTGAACCTTAGCACAGAAATAAATAGAACTTGCTGGAGGGACAGGTTCATAACCCAGAGGCTCCCTTCACTCTGGAATAGAATTCCAGTTCATGTGAGGCAGAGCACCTCACTGAATCTCTTCAAGAAGAATCTCGATAGGTGGATGGGGGATTGTAGGTTTGTCCCAGGGATTACTCCCATGTCACTATTAGACAGAGGCACAGTAAACTAAACCTTAAAAAGGGCACAGTATACTCAAATCAAGGGGTGGCATAAGCCATACAGAATCGGGCTAGGCTTATAATTGCCCCAGGGCAGATAGCCTAGTATGAACCTATGAACCTATGAACCATCCTAGTTCAGTAACAAGTTTCACATTAATTGCAAAGAAGTAACAGGCTCTAAAAGGGGAAAAATTAAATGAATAGCATATAACCCTAACTGGGTACTAAATCCTTGCATTTGAAGTTTCCAAATAAATTCTCATAGACTGAGCCACTTGTTTTATTGCTAATATAAAAAGAATTGCAGCCAGTGGACAACCTTGTCTAACTCTCCTAGAAATAGCTTTAGAGGGGAGATAAATAACATGCTTTAACTGGGGCCATCAGTCCCACTCAGCTCTTTTCTAACACCAGAGTGAGCTCTGGCGTGATTAGAGTTTATACAAAGCCTCAAGCAGAAATGCCCATTTCATGCATTTGAAAACCTTCTCTACAGAAACTGCAAGAGCTGCCTATGGTCTATTTAACTTGCTTTTGCATTCCATCCACTAGCCTACCCTTTAGAAATTTCCCCATGTTGTTTTATGTTTGAGAAAATCCACTTGATCCAAACAAGCCAAATGCATAACTCATAATGCTATCCTCACTGCTAGATCTGTTGCAAAGATCTTGCAATCTATACTTAAAAGGGAAATGGGATGGTGGCTATCTGAAAAGATGTGATCTTACTGAGTTCAGTAAAGGAAACAATATGAATGCAATTATTTATCCTTTGTTTACTGGGTTAGTCCTCCCAGGCTAGTAACTTATTTCAGAGGAGACCCGAGGTGGTATTTATATGAATGAGGGTGGGGGTTGGAGAGGTGGGATTTGGCCAGGGCACCAGGAAAATTCATCTGCTCTTTTCCAGTGCAAACTGTGAAGAGAGATGAATGGCTGCAGTGGCCTAACAAAGCAATCCAGTGTATGTTAGTAAGGCTCCAAATAATCTGATTATGGAAGAGGGAAAATAAGACAGTGATTAATGCAATCAATGATGCTGAAGCTTCATGAAAGAAAGTGAAATGATAGTTATGACCCTCCAGTTGGGAGGTTTACCAGATGAAGAGCTACAAAATCTTATTTAGAAAGCAAAACTAGTAATTTATTCTGCTCTATCTTGGAGAGATACAGTGGATAAGGTGTTGGAAGAGTTGTGGCATGACAAGTGTTCAGCAGATGTCCATGAGAACAAGAAGTCCTTGAGGAAGAGATGGCAGTGATATATCTATCTATCTATCTATATATATATATATATATATCTATATATATATATATATATATATATATATACATACATAAACCCACTTCTGTGGCTGAGTATTCAGCTGCTACAACAGTGGCAGTGACAGAAAAGGTAAAGGTGGAAACTAAAACCAATGGCAAGGGATTAAATCACCAATAGAACATGTTTTAAACATATATAATATCTGGGATAACATTGTGTACCCCTGGGTATAAAGGCTGTTAATGCCAAGAGTCTTTGTTTTACTACATAAGTGACCATTTTGTGATACAAGTTTTGAGACTTTTACAATAACAGAGAAATGTCTCAAGGGCTGTGAAGAGAGGATAAATATTTACTCATGCAACAAGTATATTTCCAAACCTATGTTTAAAAGGAAATCATCAATTCAGTTCAGAATGAAAGCAGAAAAAAAGACTTGATGGAATACATAAAGATAGTGTTTAATTCAATTACATAATGACAATGAAAATGTTGCTGTGAATAGTAATGATATGAGTATAAATGCATATGTGATAAAGTCAAATGATATTTGTCAAGGTAATAAAAATGAAAAAAATTGTAGGGGGAACTGAAGACAGGTGAGGAAAACCAATAGTTAAAGGAGGGGGAAACGGATCACGTAAATATGATGCATAATACATTTATGGTAATATGAATGGGGATAGGGAAGGAGAGTGAAGTAAAATATCTACAGAGACGTGAGTTCAAGACTGAAATCATAAAATAAACCTGTTAAAGGATAAGAAAAAAAGAATAGGTACAATTTACATACTGTTTCATTAAATGCAAATAGTATTGTAAGCAATATTAGAAGATCATCTGGGAAATTAAATATAGTTATCATATGTTTACTAGAAATCCATTTTTGCAGGATATAAAAAGATATCTGTTTCAATCACCTTAAAAGTAAAATATTCTATATGACACTCCCGGTCAACAAATTTAAATAAATAAATAAATAAATAAAATTTTGGAATAGAGCTATGATTTGAAATTGCTGGTTTATTTAAACATGAAGATGTTCCATTACTAGATCATATCGTTATTAAGATATATTAGAAGTGGGAATACTGTGAGAATTATTGTAATGTACATGTATACAGGCATTAAACAAAGAGAAGAGTAATTTTGAATACGTGAATCCATATATCTTAGTAAATATGGACATAATAATATAACATAGGCAACATAAACTGTAATCTATCCATCCATCTATCCATCTATCTATCCTCAACCCCTTTTCCCATTTTTACACATCGAGTTGGGGTGTCACTTCAACAGTGACAACCATCTTGAGCCAAGGTTTACATATTAGGGTAGTAATACAGAAAGTAACAAAGGATCTAATTAGATTTAAATTAAATTTAAATTAAAAATAGGAGAGCTAAAGTACAGACAAAACACAATTATAAATATGCTAAGGCAGGTATAAAAGCTAAAATAATTTTTCAGAGTCTGATAGAAATTCATGGTGGTGGCATAATGCTGAATTTATAGATCATGATGCTATTTAGGCAAAGAAAGGAAGCAATGTGCATATAATAAAGATAGGAAAGAAGGTAAAAAGATTGAATAGTAGTAATGTAGATAAAAAGAAATTATGAAAAAGTTCAGGTATTGTGAAAAGAGCATAGACAATGATGCCTGTTTACAAAATGTGGATGAAATGGAATATTTTAAGAAAATTTATAAGGAAATGTATTTGGATATAGAAAAAAGAGACTTTTAAACAGAGAGAAAAATCATCACGTCTTAATGAAACAAGGAATTGATACACATTTGTTAATGGAAAAGGAACTATATGAAGAAAATGAGAAAATAGTATGTTGAATAGACGGCAATTTATAGTTCAAGGTCAAAAGAGGTTTCACCCTTTTTTGGGGAAAATGCTGAAAGGCAGAATATGTTTTAGTAGGAGAGGTACAGGAAATGAATATATTAGAAACTGAGAGAGTATAATGGGAGAAGTAGAGAAATTTTGTTTCTTAGCTATATAGTAAATACAAGGAAAGGATGTTATAGTGAAAAGTAAATACAATTGAAGAGAATGGAAATTAAGAGTTGTTGAAGGATATTCCAACAGAAAAAAATAGAATAATTTTGAAAGAAAACTGGCTTCAGATACAAAAGAGTTTGTGAGGGGAGTAAAAAATTAATATGCAGAAAGGCAACAGATTAGACCGAAGAAACAAACCAATTGCATTTAACAGTATTGAATATAAAATTATTTGAAGATTTTGCAGGCAATACTTGAGAACGTTTTTCATAAAATTGTGATTGTGTGGATTTATGGAATAAAAGGCAGGTAAAAAGAAGGTGATAAAGTAAAGGAAATCATAAATTGTATTACATATGCAGGTCAAAAAGTGAGTTTTATGGGATATGACACAACTGAGGCTTTTGATAATGTTCCACATAGATGCAGAAGGTGTTAGAGGCCTGTGAGATACATAGGAAAATAATACTCAGGGGATTCAGTAAAGCCTACACAGTCATTTTTCTCTGTGTGTCGCGGCATGATGCACACATGGCGGTGTTCACTGCAGAGCACAGTGTTTGTGTGATGGTAAGTTGAGTGCAACATGTTCAAAAAGTATGTGCAGTCCCAGTAAATGGGATGACTGACATTGGTCAATAAGCATCATTCCCTATATCTCTAAATCCATGACAGACATGACAGGCATTTGTGGGGAAAGTGTAAGGTTTAGGGCACAGAGATGGGGTGTCCAGGAGTACAAGATTTTTATTGGACTCCTAGTTAAAAACCACAGTGCCAGGCTTTTGCAGGGGGACTATTCTGGCTCTCAATATACGTCAGAAGCTTGGGATAGTTTAGCCTGGGCTGTAACCAGTGCCACCAGTATCCCCCACACTGGTGAACAATGTAGCCATCACATCATTACAATGACCTCTGGAGCAGGAACAGGGATACCCTCGATCATTGGATTGTATCAACTACAGAGAGCACTTGTAAGACTTAAAAGCTGAATATAGGTAAGACTGGTATTCATAATGGTATTCTATTTTGTTCTGTTTTTCCACAGTGCTAGGGACTGTAGGTTCAAAGTACAAACCTATGGGGCTAGACTGGCAAGGATGAAGGAAGCATCTAGTATGTATGCAGCAGAATAATACTGTTATTCTAGCATTAAAAGTTAAAGATAGCTTTTTTAGTATTTTATAGAGTTGTCTCAGATTGGGCATGCATATCTCAACTGTAAAAGTAAGTATGCATGCATTAGTCTGTAGCACAAACTAAGAGTCCAATATTACAATATCAAATTGAGCATGGATATCTCAACTGTAAAAGCAAGTATGTATGTATTAGTCTGTAGCACAAACCAAGAGTACAATATTAGACTTTAGTTGGAGGTTGTGGGTTCAAAGACCACACTTCCCAACTATACAATACTGTTAGTTCTTCAATTATGTGTAATTTAAAGGTTTAAAGTAAAAGCTCTATACCAGTGGCACACATGCCCTGCTGTAAACTGTAATCTGCATAATTGAAACACGAATATGTGCGATAGATGCACATGTCAATGAGTACTTGCTGCAATCTATAGTGTAGTGTGCATCTGTTAGGAGCTGGTAGTCTTTAAAGTAAAAACTATCTGTTAGGAGTTTTTAGTCTTAAAAGTACAAGTTAAGATAACAGAGCCAATTAATTGTATCAGTGCATTGTATGCCACATATGAAGGTACTAATTTTATCTCTTTTTTCCCTCTCACTCCAACTCATATTTTCTCTTTTTTATTTTATTTTTATTTTAATTTTTTAATTCATTTTTTTATTATGTGTCATCAACATGTGTCAATGTCATCCATGTGTACCACATCACTAAATGTTCCACAGCACAGCAGGGTAGATCTGCCCCACAGGATCTGCCTGCCCCCCTCCACTGGCTCCAGCACATCTGGGAGCCAATCTGACAGCACCACCTCTGCTGCCCCTGCACTACTTGCCCCCCTCCACTGGCTCCAGCACATCTGGGAGCCAATCTGACAGCACCACCTCTGCTGCCCCTGCACTACTTGCCCCCTCAAGTAGCCCTGTCTGAGATGCTGTTCTATTGGTACCCTTTGGGAGCAATGGCAGAGATAGTGATTTTATCACCCATGCTAAATTGCCAGGCATGGTACATAGAGTTGTGTGTTGTACTGTTGTTGCACACCTACATTGGCTAGAGAGGCTGCTCTCCCTCATCTTACATAATACCAGGAGGAGGATATGCAGACATCAGGCACTCCAGCCACAAGTAGAGTGAGATGACAGTAATGACAGTCCAGTGGGTGAGAACTCATTTCTCACTGTCACCTAGCTTGATGAACATGGGTTAGTGGTCTCCACTCTTAACCCAATCATGGTGTCCCCCAACCTTTTGTGTCCATCACCATCCATGTCTCTTGTCTGTCTGCAGTTGCTTCCTCACCTACCCAACTTACATCACCCACATAGCCGGCCTTAGGCATAGGCCAACTAGGCGGCCGCCTAGGGTGCCGCTGTAGCAGGGGCACTTTTCCAGTATTTATCTGGTGTAGGGAGACCAGGATGGGGGCACCAGTTGGTGTTGTAGGGGGCGCATGGAGCCCTTTTGCCTAGGGCACCAGTTGACCTAAGGCCGCTCCTGCTCACCCAGACACTCCTACTTCCCTTCCCCAAATTTCTCTCCTCTCTCTCAAAAAGAAATGGACATCTGTCCCACAAAAAAAATCTTTTCATACATCCCATATGTAGCTCTCCATTTCTCACACATGTCTTCTTAACACACTTGATTTGGTCTAGTTGTCTGTACAACATGATTGTGTTGTGGTAACCCTTCTCTCTGGAGGTGACAGTCCAAATTCAGTTAATATTTGGCATATATGTTCACTTTACACTGTTAAAAAAATAGATAGTTATGGTTTACCTCACTCCTGCACATTCCTGCTATGCTATCCTTTTGTTCTACCCCCTTCTTGCTCCCTGTTTCACCACTGTTCTATCTTCCACATTTTTAAAGCATTATTGCACAATGGTGTGCCTCACACACCAATGAGCAGCAACGGTAATGCAAAAGTAGTTAAAAATATTACATATAGCTGTATTTGAACCCAGTACCATCTGGCTCCAAAATTGAATGCATCAATGCATTAACTGCATCAACATGTGCTGCCACAGAGTAATTTAAGTAACAGATATATTCCAGGGACTCTGTACTATCTAAGCTATTCAAACTCCGCAACACACTTCTTTATTATAAAGCGCTTTTCATCCAACTGAATTGTTGGACTTCCTCAGATAAAGCAAGTTTATCTGAGGAAGTCCAACGATTCAGTTGGATGAAAAGCGCTTTATAATAAAGAAGTGTGTTGCAGAGTTTGAATAACTTAGTGGATTTTTATTCTATAGTTTGCTCTTGAGTTTTTGTCATTTTGGAAGGGACTCTGTACTAACTATCAGACTTGGTTCTTCCCCCTGCTCGCTTCCCATTTCACTACTTTCATGTCTACTCCATTTTAACACATTTAATCTGGTCAAAAATAGAATCACAACACACATAAGTAGCAGAAAAAGCAATGAATCCCTTCACTTTTTACAGTCCATGTTTGAAAGGAGATGTGCATCACACAAAATGCAGCAACACATCTCCTATAAACACTTCATGTCACTGCATTATTAAGTATTTTAAAGTATTAAATACACCTGTATTCAAACAATCCAGGCCTAAAAAGGAATTTATCAATGCATTAACATGTGCTATGGCAGAGTCAATTAAGCAGCAGGTGTATTTATAGACGCAATGCTAACTGTCAGGTTTTAGCAATGCGGCTTGTGTTTGTGCACTGCTAACCTATGTGCAAACATGTGCATCTCACATGCGTATGCACTTTGCTA
Source organism: Protopterus annectens (assembly GCF_019279795.1). Taxonomy (NCBI): domain Eukaryota; kingdom Metazoa; phylum Chordata; order Ceratodontiformes; family Protopteridae; genus Protopterus; species Protopterus annectens. Next base: position 436,308,925 of record NC_056736.1, on the reverse strand, counting down.
ACTGTCGTGCAAACCCACTGCTTGCCAAGCTATGGAAATGTTTATATTATGTTGTATTACTGTGTTTAATCTCCATTTCCAGTGTACGACATGTAATTACATGTCTACACATTTACAGACTGAAGGCCATATCTAATAATATGTCACATATTTACAATACATCCATCTGTTGCCACCCCTCCAGGCACTAGAACCCTGGTGTCTCAGTACTTTTTCCACACATATATCAACTACAGTACAACATGTAATATCAAATGTGTGCTATTCAATGCACATCAATCTGGTAACATGCAGAACTACAATTATTGACCCACATGCCTAAAATACTTGTCTGTAAGGCTAGCGAAGGAATAAGCATGAACCACATCCACATGAACATAGGTAACCTTCAACACACTTGACCATACCCATTTTGTTTTTATCAAGGGTATATCTTGTTTATTGAACCTTGTGGACTTCTTTGGAACTGATCAACCAGACCTGGATGAGGGATAACAGGACATACTGCCTATGTTGACATATCCATTACCTTTGACACTATCCTTCATTCATGTTGTACAGGGATAGGCAACTGGTTCACTGACATAACACACACTCTCAAAGTTGGGGACTGCATCTCCACCAGTAGCCAATTACCATTAGAATACCACAAGGATCTGTGCTGGGACCTCAAATGTTTGGAAACTACTTCCCTGAAGTGCAGGCAATGGTAGATGGCCTGTGGTTTGCCAAGTTTGTGGATGACGGGTAACTGGATGCACTAATACAGAGCCCCCTAATGATGGTAACGTATTATGGAAGGAACTGCTACACACAAATGATTGGTGCCAAACTCACGGACTGAATATTAAAGCATACAATGGCTCATTGTCCCCTTTGGCAATGAAGTACCCCTGATAATTATGATATACATAGCACCTTGGCAACAAATGTTGATAGCAATCTACACTTTCATCACTATGTATGCATAGTGGTGACACACACATTCTGCATTGCACACATCATACATATTGACATCACATCCAAGACCAGGGTAGCCATACCTCTACTGTACTCTGCCCCTATCAGTCCACTAATTGAATACAATGCTCCCTTCTGTCTGTACTGCACCAGACACCTGCAGCAGTTGGAGAAAACACATAGTTATGCCTGGGAGACTCCAGGACCTCCAGGCATGACAAACATGGAAAGACTTGAAAGACCTGTTAGTGTACTCAGTATCATGCAGGTTGGTGAGAGGTGACCTATGCCTGCCCTACAGAGTGGCATCAGACCTTGGCCTACTGGAAATGGTGCACATCTGCAAATCAAATGGGACAAGAATAACTTGGCCCAGGGTTCTCATCCTAGCCTGTAGCCTGTGACGTAAACAGAACATGCTTGGGAGACAGATATATCCCCCGACTCACAGTCTTCTGTAATAGACTTCTACTATATGAGAATCAGTGCTCCTTAATGACCCTATTCAAGCACAACCTTGACTACTGGTTGCGTGATTGTAAAGTTACCTCTGGGTGACACCTATATCCCTCATATACAGGGCCAGTTGGTGCTGCTCACAAAATCACTCTGCTAACAATGAGCATCCAATTATGCTCAATAAGGGTACTTATGTTTTTTTACACATCTAGGCATCTAAACACTATAGACCCATTGGGCTAGTAGCCGCCTATGTACATATGAAGCTAGAAGCCTATGCTGGTCTCCCAACATTTTGTCTCCCACATGGCCTGCATGTCATCTACTATAAGTTCACTTGAAGTCTTGTAAAAGTCAGGCTTGTGCCATGGCTCCTTGCTTAACATACTGTGTTTTATAGTCTGTGTACTTAGATGGGTAGGGATTCTGATCTCACTGCAGTCAACTGGGCGTGTATGTGTGTGTTGGTGTCTAGCTAGAACAGCAGACGTGTGTACCCTACAGTAACTGCACCAATCTCATGGATTGATAGTATTTTGATGTTTGCAGATGCCTGCACATCTAGTTCATGCAGGCCTCCCAACTTTTTCTCTCCAACATGTACTACTGATGTCATCCACTATAAGTTGACTTGCAGCCATGTAAAAGTCAAACTTGTGCCATGGTGTTGCATAAAGTACTGAATTCTGTAGTCTGTGTACTTAGGTAAGGGTTCTGTTCTCACTGCAGTCAAGTGTGTATGTGTGTCTAGCTAGAAGAGCAGAAATCTATATCCTGCAGTTACTACTCCAATCCCATGAATTGACAGTATTTTGATACTTGCACATGCCTACAGAGCCATTTCATGCAGGCCTCCCAACTTCTTCTCTACAACATGCACTGCTGATGTCATCCACTATAAGTTGAACTGCAGTCATGTAAAAGTCAGACTTGTGCCATGGCACTTGTGTAAAGTACTATGTTCTGCAGTCTGTGTACTTAGATAGGTAGGGGTTATATTCTCACTCAGTCAACTGGGTGTATATGTGTGTGTATAAGAGCTGCTGCTTGACATCACAGAGAGTATTTTACACCAGCATATGGGACACTGTTATATTCTCCACAACAGGCACTGCTGGTGTTATCAGCTATAAAGCGTTGTCTGAGACACTCCAATTCAGACTTGTGCAGTGGAGCTTGTGTAAAGTATTATGTTGTATAGTCTATGTACTTAGATAGACAGAGGTTCTATTCTCACTCCAGTCAACTGTGTGTGTGTGTGTGTGTGTGTGTGTGCACTTGCTTGACAGTAGAAAACAGCACGTGGGTCATTGCTTTTACCATCTTCCTCTCAACAGACTCTGCTGTTTTGTGGATGTGCAGTGTACACATCAGGGCAGGGTCAGAGATGTCCTGTTGTCAAGGCACAAGTCACCTCATCCTTTCCAATACAGATTTCAGGAACAAGGCTTTCAGTATATCCAATACATCATAGCATGATTTGTAGGACCTGTGTTTTTTTGGTGCAAAACCCATGTGGTCTGTCCAGCTACTGCAAGTGTCCAGTGAGGTACATGCAAAAGGAAGCATTATGCTGTATTAGTGTTCAGATGAAGTTTGAGTACAGTGCTGTTATATCCTCCTCAGATCTGGATACAATGGTCTGACTTTTGAGGTGAACGGCATAGCCTTTCCATACCACTGTGGACAATTGGTCAAAGTTCAGATTGCTATCTACGTGCATTCCCACTTCTTGTACCACTGGTTTCAGCATAGGGGGTAGTGTTGTCAATTGTGTATTTAGCAGGAAATTCCACTTTGCATAAGGCACAAATCCTGACAGTCTGTATTTATTAGTAGACTGTGTGGTATTCGGACCAATAATTTGTGTATGTTAGCCCAGCTTGTACTATAGCCACATTATTGGTGGACTCAATTATTGCAACCAGTATGCATGAATCATCAAACATTGTAAGCCACAGGTCATATTTTGTAGCCTAGATTGTTGAGAAATAGATTCTAAACAGTATAGGGCCCAGCACAGATCCTTGGGGTATAACAGTAGTGACAGCTGCAATGTTAGAAGTTGATTCACCAAATTTCACAGTATGTAGTCTGTCAGTGAGGACATTGGTTAACCATCTAGTGATGTGTTAATCCCCAACTGGTAGAATTTTTCAGTGATACCTGAGTAGGGGGATTGTGTCCAAACCCTAGAACAGATCAAGACAGGCAGCATGCACTGTGTTACCTTCATGCAGGCCTGTCACACAGAAACAGTGGGCTGTGACAACATCACAGATTGCCTATAGCATGACTCAGAACATACATCTACCTGACACAGTGTGATACACACTTCAACACACCCTCCAGATGGAATATGTTCCTATAGAAGGGTGTACACTGATATGCATACATCTGAGTGGGCTGGAGACAGCACCTGATCTGTGAGGTAGACCAACATGTCATCATGGACCTTCTCTAAATGGGCACTAGTAATATCCCAGTTATGTGCATCATATATTTGTGAGGTTTTGATGCTACATCTCTGTCTGCTACATCTGTCAGATGTCCTCAAAGAGCATCATCCTGTGGAACTTGAAAAGTCCAAGGCAGTCGACAGGAGTCCACACTGATGTACTCACTCCACAATGAAAGATACTGCCATCAACACCTATATCACCAAATGAGTAGAACAATGGATCACTTACATGGCATCAAAATATGTAGAAATGTATGAAGTGACCTATACCTCATGTCCAGTGATCAAGTTTATACATCAGGACTGTTGCCTAGGCCCCTTCCTGCCCATGACTGAAATAACAGATGTCAAGAAAGACATGCAAATCCTGTGTCCCAACAGCTATTTGGAGTAATATAGATTATAGACAATCATTGACTCCAATCATGATAGTGGTATAACACAGAGAGTATCAACACACATCAAAGATTGCTGCCACAGCCATGACGACACATGAGATGAAAAAAAAAAACATGTGGGGGTTTGTTTCATTATGCAATCAAATGCACAAACCATGAATCATGTCAACATAACACCCTATCAGCAGATCATTTGTTATGTGTCCTGTGTCCTGGGATATATGGTATGTGGAATGTCTACCAGTATGTGTCCATTGTGGTGAGTACCCTCTTGTATGTAACACAACTCCTGAATATGTGCAGGACATCCACATGACAAGCCATAATACCTTCATAGTTCACAGCCTTCACCACACCAGTACCTGAGTACAATGCACCTTTCTTCATGTCCCTCTATACACATCTTCCAAGGATGTGCAACTGATGTATACCACCTTTGTCACTGTAAACTGTCACACATCTATTTGTGCATACCTAGGTATTAGTTTTATTACATAAACATTACTGTCTGATGGCATGAAACCCCCATAAAAGTGAAATGCCACATGCATGTGTGATATCTGTTTCGGTGTTGCACTCATAACAAACATAGCTGTTTAATGACACTGATGGTATGGTTTACATTCATGACAGTGCAGATTGTGCCATCTATATCTTTGCCATTCACACCAGTTAACTAGCCTGTAGTGATCATAATGTCAAGTGTGTTTCCTCACACCTCCTGCATATGTTAATGTCAGGAAAGTGTGATTGATTACACTCATAGATTGCTGACATGTCATAATATTTGTACAAGTGTGTTGGTGTAGAACCATCTATGCTCACTCAGTAATGCATATGTTGTGTCAGAGACATGGGTATTACTGGCGGCATTACTCTGATATAGTCCATGATTGTGCATGATGGTTTTACTGTTGGCCATGAGCCTGTATCTGTGTCCTACTTGTTGGAAGCCTCTGCTGACAATACAGGCATACTCATGCAAATCAGTTTGCACAGCTTCACAATATGCACCCCACCCCAATTGTATTTAACATCCATGATACATGCCCTCTCCATTGTTCATATGTCTGGATGCTTATATAGCACAGACATCCTCCACTGTTATGTCATCTTGTGTGACGGTCACATCATATACATTTGTCATAGTGCACTCCACACTGTGCCATGTGGAGAAGTGATTAGTGTTCCTGCTGAAACTGTCTTCCTTTTACATTTCCTCATGCGTGGTACATTACAATGTTTCACCTGTCCTCCTTACCGGTATTCATCCCTAAACTTCATCTGTGTGTCCCTATTCAATAAACACACTTCCCATGACTGTTTGTTATAAAGTTAGTCCATGTACCCTTACAGATCATTGACACAACTTGTACAGACTGCCTGGAATGGGATTCCACAATACTCAGCAATATATATATTGTTCTGTCCTGCACCTGCAACATGTACATTAATATATGAAAAACCCTGGTGGTCCTTGTGGCATTCCACGCAATCCCGCTAGACTGGTATGCTGGAGTGTACACATACGCTGCCTGTCCAGTCCCCGCAATATAATATATTAATATATGAAAAACTCTGGTGGTCCCTGTGGCATTCCATGCAATCCCACTAGCCCATTATGCTGGAATGTACACATACACTATCCTGTCCTGTCCTCGCAACATAATACATTAATATCTAAAAAAGCCTGGTGGTTGTGGCATTCTGAGTGATCCTGCTAACACAATTTGCTATGCTGTAACTAAGTTCACTATCCGTGTTGCTTTACATGGTTTTCTGGCCGCCATGAAACCCTGCTTGCTTATATTTGAAGAAGAGCAGTGGCATGAATATTCATTAAGTGCTGCTGCTCATAGCACAAATGTGTAAACTCCATTTAGGCTTTATGCGAAGCGTACATGGAGTTTTTTTGAATCCCAGGGTTGATTTCTGAAAAGTGTGTACAATAAATGTACAGTCAGGCTTATAATGAATGGCTGTGACATTAAAAATATGTATGATGGAGTAAGACACGTCTATCCAATAAGCAGCATTTTCATCTATTTATTAATGAATGTTGTGGTGAAAAATATAAATGATAAATCAAAGAAATAGCAATTTAATTTCAGAAGTAAGTTTAAAATATCTTCAATAGTATCATATGCAGCTTATATTTTGTCAGTTGTAATGAATGTTAAGTGGTTGGTTGAAGAAGTGAATGATCTTGTTTGAGCTACCTAGGTTTTAAGATAAGTAAGGAAATGAGTAAAGTATTTGAGGGATTAAAAATGCTATTTTTTAAACTAGAGTTAAAGTAAAGAATTTGGGAATTACTTTTGGGAAATATGTGTTTAAAACAATGGGAGACTTCTGGAAAAATTCAAGAAATGGTAAAGTTATAGCAAATGTTTAATTTGGGTTTGAGAAAAAAAGGCAAATTCAAGTAATACTGTAATGTTGTGAAAACTAATTCACTAAACGTTTTTGGGAAATACAAAAATCTTAAATGAAGTAAAAGAGAGGAAGAAAAATGGCCACTTAAATATAAAAAATAATATTAATGAGTGGAAGAGAGAGTTAGATATTGGTAAAAATAAAAAAAATAATGGTATGAAAAAATTATAGTGAGATGGTTTTATGTGGATCTATGGCTAGGACTAAGTAAAGAAAAGAAAAATGCTATGAAAGAATGAAGAGATTTTTAGGTATGCATGAAAGACGACTTCATATGTAGATGAGTTTTAAGCAAGTTACAGGTCTTATGTTTCATAAAAATGTGAAAAAAATAATGGCAGAGAAAGGAAACAATGTAGTGTGTGTGTTTAGAATGCTGAAGGGTAAAAAATATGTATCTATATACACATAAACTAAGAAAAATAATATGTGTGATAGCTATCTTTAGCCTATGAGATTCTTAAATAGAACTATTATTTAATAAGATTTAGACTAAAAATTATATTTTGAGGAAAATTCAGTTTTGGTTATGGCAAAATGTTGGGGAAGGTGAAGAATGTTTTAAAAACTATATAATTTGCCCTTCCTGTCCTGTTCTGATTTGCTTATTGATTTCTGAACTGAAATGTTTACTTTTTTCATTTATACCACATGTATGATATTTGCAAAGACGATAATAAACAATATTGTATAAAAATGTAAATAAGAAATGTGAATATGTAACATTCAAATTGTAAAATAACTTATGATGTATATTATATTATATTATATGTATAAATTATAGGCAAATAGCTATACTCTCTCCACTTGCAAAGATTATGGAAAAATGTATTCATAGACAACTCATGCACCACCTAATCCAGAATCGCCTTATGGCAGACACTCAGCATGGCTTCTGTCCTCATCACAGCACTACTTCAGCCCTCCTAGCCTTTACCAACACCATAAACCATAATATCCTAAGCCCTCTTTTTGGATCTTTCCAAGGCATTCAATATGGTTGATCACCAACTTTTAATCCACACCCTGCAAACATTCTGTCTAGATACTGGAGCCCTCCAATGGTTTCAATCCTACCTGAATGGTCGACAGCAGGCTGTCCTCTGGCAGAACAAACTCTCTAACCTTCTACCTAACACCCTTGGAGTACCACAAGGCTCTATACTAGGGCCCTTGCTGTTCTCCATCTTCATTAACGACCTTTATACTGTCATCCCAAAAGTCAGCTGTATCCAATATGCTGATGACTCTACTCTGATTTGCTCAGCCACATCTCTAGTAGAGTTATGGTCAGCTACCCGGACCACCTTTAATACAATAGAAAACTGGCTTTCTGAACATCGTCTGATCCTAAATCCCCAAAAAAATAATATGCTGTTATTTTCACCAACACATAGGTCTACCGCTTTCACCTTTACCATAAAATCAAATGATGGCACAATAATCTCCACTGACCCATCTACAAAACTATTAGGTGTCATCATAGACAATAATCTAAAATTTGACCTACATGTTAACCAAACTATCAAAACCATCAATAAAAAACTAGGGTCACTTTACAGAATAAAAGCCTTCCTAACCCCTCCAGCTAAAATTGCCATAGCTCACTCTCACCTTCTTTCAACCCTTCTGTATGCATCCCCTCTACTCTCGAATTTAAACAAGACTGTCCTTAACAAACTCTCAATTTGCTACAACCACATTGCCAGGTTTGCCATTGGGCTGCCTTTTAGGACACATCATTGTATCAATCTAAATCAGCTTGGGTGGCTTGAACTACCCAGCCTAATCCAGTATAACCAACTGATTATGGCCTATAAAATCCTCTATAATCCGGACAATACTCCTGCACTTAAAAATATTATCACCCCCTATAACAATCCTAGACCGCTTCGATCCTCTAACAAACTACTAATTCAGACTAGCAAAATGAATAACACAGCCGGTGATTCTCTCTTTGCAAACTCTGTAAGTAGATCCTGGTACTCTCTTCCAGCTGATATTACCTTGCTTTCCACCTTAGGTCAATTTAAAACTAGACTCAAACAACATTTGTCACTTAACTGGCTATGTCAATGTGTCAAGCCTGGCTAACTCTCTCCAGAATGTGTAAAAATCTGTTAACCAGTTTACTGTGTAATTTAATTTAATCCTGACTTGTGCTCAGGATTAACTGTAACCTGTGGAACTTGTTTAACTTGCTTACTTATGTAATCTCTGTAAATAGTCTGTTTATAATATGTAATGCTGGTATTATGTAATGCTGTATCTGCTTACCCTTGGAGCTTTTCTCCCCGGCCCTCCGCTGAAAATGGACATGCATCCAGTCGGACTATCCCGGTCAACAAATGTAAAATAAATAAATAAATAAAATAAAATATAATTATATTGTGAATAAATTCTTCTACACTTTTTGATAACTGATATGGGTTCTTTTACATTCACAAAAGTGACCATCAACTCCAGCAGATGGGACCTAGTCTGTTGTGATTTACCAGGAAGTGAATACTGCCAAGTCTGATGGTAGGTCAGCTTTGTACTCCACATGAAAATGATAAGGTAGGAAGTTGACGGAGTTCATTAGAGTATCCTATTCAGATCAAGAGGGTCTTTAAGAAGTGAGCTGCTGTATTGATGAAATTGGACTTTACACTTTTGGTGTGAGTTTGCTTAAACTTTTGGGGCAGACCTCATATCCCTGTAACCTCAGCCTGTCCAGTGCCAGTTCCATTTTTATACTTGCTATGGATTATATCTTACTTTTAATCTTTAACATATGTATTAAATCCTTGGATTTTGATGGGCCGAGGGAAGACCTCATGCTCCCACACTTCTGCTAAGAGCAGCATCTTTTGTCATACCCATCTAAACACTGATGACCAGATTCTGAGTTTGGTGTGTAAAAAGCACATAAATATATCCCATAAGTAAGCACGTTGATAAATCTTAGGGTCATGAATCTAAGGAACTCTCCTATCAGAGATTGCAATAGGAGCTTCAATTCCATCTTGCAAGTACAAAAAGCTGGAAGTCTCAAAATCCTGGGGTAATGTGGAAATAAATTATTAACGACACACAATAACGCGTCATTGTCTGAGAGGAGAAATGCTATCAGATAAAGCGATGCCACCTGATTAACCAGTTGCTATAATAGAAAAAATGTAAGTTCATAGGTTCATAGATTAGTACTAGGCTAACTGCCCTTGTGAGCCATTTTAAGCCTAGCCAATCACCCCATGTGAGAATCAAACCCTGCACCTTGTATGTATAAGGTAAACACCTTAACCATTATGCCAACCTCCCACCCTCTGAAGACTCTGTATCTTGTGGGAAATGAGAGTAAGCAAGGGTACCCAAGGAAGGCAGAGCACTGACATCCATCAAGTTTAAATCTCTAGGCTAAGACTTTACAAACTGGTAGTGCAGAGGTATGCGGGACTTTGCACTGGTTTTCTTACTGTGTGCAATGCAGTTCATATCACCTGTCACCATTAATTTAACTTTGGTCTTCTGCTACAGATGTAGAATGCTCTAACCCCTTCTGGCACCCAGAACAGGATGACTATATATGTACACAAAGGTCAGCATATTCTGCGAGGCTTTGTAATACAACAACAGTGATCAAATCATCAGTAGAGGTGAACATTTTGAGCACTTAAATTTCTTTTATAGCCATGAAGAAACCAGGAGTTTATCTACTTATCTGGAGAGCTTGGGGTGCTCAGCCTCAGATATATGGGTTTCCTATCAACTACCAATACTTCGGTGCTGATTACCAAACCATTCAAATAGTCTAGATCACTTTATTGGTAACTTAATGCCATTCATAGTCATGCTAAGAACTCTTGTAAAACCAAAATTATGCCAAATTTAATAGTATGCTGACAGAGCTGAATGCACTTGCCTGGTATTGCATTAATAGGCAATAAACACCAGTCTTAATCTGCAGATTAAATTCAGCTTGTTAAATGATAACAAGATAAATACAAAGAAAACGAGAAGTATTCAGAGCCAATGTGATATGTATGTAAACGCAATGCAAAAGCCGTGAAGGGGAGAAAGAAGAACAATTTTCTCAAATTAAGCATAATACTAAATTTATATTTCAACATTCCACAAAGCCAAAAATATACTAAACAGTAACAATAACACTAACCTGAAGGTTATCTTAGAAACTAATGTTATAAACATGTCTAGAGCTATATACAGAATGGCTGCCAAATTAGCAGGATGCAGTGGTCCTCATTATTTGGCTGTCAAATTTATAGCAGAATGCAGAGATCTTCATTCTTTGACTGTCAGTTTCATAACATATGCCTTTAGTTTCCTCCCATGCCCCAGAACCTCCCCAGCTGCACTAGCACTCATGCTGAGCAATTGCCCAATCAGGTAGCCAGAAACTGATTCCCATTTTACAGCATTAAGATCATCATAAGATGCTTACAAACTTGTTGGGTTGGGAATGGACCAAGCAGCTTAGAGGCATTGCTGTCCTCTACTCAACTAACATATCTGGTGCCAATATCACAGATACAATTTTTGTGTGAGAATAGCATTATATGATTATTAATTGCGTTAATGACGTATCATGTATACAAGTGACCTGCTGTCATTTGCTTAAATTAAGCAGTTATTACTGTATGCATTATTTTTTATCATCTGAGGTTTTGGATTTGCAGAACTAATATGCATCTTGTAAAGCTAGCTGGGACACTTTACTGTGGCTATATCTTTAAACACAATTAGACTTCTGAGGTGTATGTAGTCAATAAGGTGGCTGTAATTGATGGGTAAGGGAGCTGTCTGTGGGCAAAACTGACTGTGTGCACAGAGATGGCTTGCAGCATATCTAAAAGTGTAAGTTGGCCATAATTTATTTCACTTTACATAAAAATCAAACATCAGCATTGTATATAATAAGGTGCTGTAATAAGTGTATGTGTTTGGCAGTCTATGCAAGATGTGTGTCACAGCAAATGATCATTGACACAGTGATGTAATGAGTTGCATTGCCATTCCACAGTGATTGGTTCACTGGTCAAATTTTTGTCTATGATTCCTCTGGTGTGGCATCTGCATGTGCTCCCTTTCTCTGTGTGGGTTTTATCCAGGTAATCTAGTTTCCTTCCCAGACATCAGCTGTATAATGAATGCCTATGACCATTTGTGCTTTCACTTTTTTACCAGGCTAACACCAGCAGGACACACAGAAGATAACTATCATTTTGGGGGAGGGATGTAGAGGAAGGCACTGTTCTCATATTGGGTTTATATAACCTTGCAAGCATTTCTGAACATTAACTTTCGGTCATAACTTTTTTTTTCATGGAAGAAAAAAAATGACTGAATTTCTTGTCTAACTTCTGATTTTTGTTCAGGCCATACTTAAATCAAAAGGTTGGAAAGAACACTAAGATGCACCCAAAGCATCTAGAATAATATGATTTATGGGGTGTAGTGGCCACTAATCCCCATTTTTAATTTAGTTAATTCCTTTACTATTGTTACAGTGCAGTCTCAGCAAGGACATGATGAAAAGCTGAAATAAAGTAAGAGAAAGTGTGAAAAAATAATAAAGAAGAAATCTGTCTCGATGGTCTGGGTTCAGGCTGGGGACAAATGGAAGACAGGTCCTGGATGGTACAGGGTGACCACGTAAGAACATCGGGGTTGATCACATTCAGAGATCAAGAATATACTGTCAGTAAAATGATTAGAATGAGTTGGTACTGAGGCAGTTTGTGAATGAAAGTGACTGACTCCGTCTGTTGTCTGATCATAGATACATACTCACTGACCTGCCTTAATGTATTTCTATCACATTCCAAAGAGCACCATCCATTAAGTTGCTTCTTACAAAGAAGGAAGATGTCATCCACAGATCTTTTATAAAAGGCAAGTGCTATGTAATATGAATTATTCTCATTGCTGAAAATACAGACTTCTTCCCATTTAGCTAATACTAGGTTAGTATAGCTATTAGCTACAGGTATGCCCATGGCAACACCTGAGCATTGATGATAAAATTAGTCCTTAAACAGAGAACAAATCAATTCTATTTTACTATTAGAAAAATCACTATGCTCAAACAGTAATTATATTATAAGGATTTTGCCCTCTCGAATAGCACTAAGTCCACTTCTGTTACTAACAGAAATCAGACAATGCAATGTTATAATTGTGTTTTTTTCTAAATTTATTAATCCATCTAATGAATTTATTCATTTTATTTCGAAGAAAAAATTCATTTTTAATGTATATATGACTTGTTTTACTGTGAATGTCGTTTATCTGGCAAATTGAGAAAAATGTATATCATTTTATATAGGTAAAACTAATCAGAAGTTGAGAGATAGATTTGATTCACATTTGCCAGATATACATAGGTACATTGAAACAAATGCATTATTTAAGTGCGTTGACGCTTGTGGTATGGAACATACATTTAAAATTTAGAGTTTTAGCCAAAGCTTCTATTGGTATTAGGGGAGGTGATTTGAATAATGGAACTGAGATCGAAAAATACAAAGATAAATTATTTTAGAGCAGACTACCCACCAGGGCTGAATAGTAAAAATAGCATTAAACCACTATTAAAAGAGAGACAGATATATGTTACATAATATTTATATGTTATATACAGTATATGTGTATATTTATGTACTTATTTATATATATACATATATATATATATATATATATACACACACGCACACACACACACACACACACACACACACACACACACACACACACACATATATATATATATACATATATGTATATTTTATAAGTATAGTTTTTACAAATACACTTTTATATGTTATATTTTTATAAGTAACACTTATTAGATATTTATAAATAGTATTTAGAGTTTGTATTTCTTTAAATGCCTGAAGCGATAATTAGTACTCTTAGACATTTGATTGATTCTTCAATTTTCATTTGTTGGCAGGTATTTTTAAATTATATTTTTAAATTGTATATACTGATGGGATTGTAGCCATTGCTCCTTTTTTTTACATTGAGGAAGAGTCCTGTGAGACTTGAAAGCTTTGTGTTTTATTCGATTTTATTAAAGGATTTTCAGATGTTTGCACTGCTGTTTTTTTATGTTTTTGCCTATTGTTTTTACAGCAGTACATTTAGCTACCAGAGCATTTTTGTTCTTGTTTTTGAAAATCATTGTTATGCATAATCCCTGCTGCAATTTGCTCAAGTGTATTTGTTATGCACGATGCATTTGTATGTAGTAAATTCCTTTTTTTACACATTAATCGCACAAACACCTCTAGATCTGCTTTTCACTAGGGTAATGTTTTCATCACCTGCTGTGCCATTTTCCTTTCTTTTAGTTTCCTTGTCCTTTTGTCAGTTTTCCAGCAAGCAGCCCATAACCTGTGCAATCATTTTCCATACGTGTTTATCTGCTTGTCAATTTGTTAATTTTACAAGAAAGTTTTTATTTAACCTGTAGCTAGTTATTTAAATACAAATATGACTATATGTCAAAGTAAAAGTTGAATCTCTGTTATCAGTATTGATTCATATAGAATAAACAAATGACTATAATAAGCATTCTGATAAATGAAATATGGGGTATCAACTATATACATCAGTAATTGTGGATGGCCAATCAATGTGCAAAAAACAAAACAAAAAACAAAACAAAAGAAAACATCATTTGTTGCAGGGGAGGGTGGGCTTTCCACCCAGTGCCCCAACCCCTGATTATTATGTATACTAACTCTGAGATTACAAAATTCTCAGTGAATGGCAAATTCACCAAACCCTAGAATCGTCTGATCCTCTATTTTTGTCAACACTTGTTGACCATCAGTTAAATCGACAAAATTGTGTTGACTAAACAGATGTTGTCCAAAGCAGCATGTATCAAAAGTAAAGGAGCCCATGTATATAACTATATATATTTATATGTGTAGAGGGAGAGAGATAGCTAGACAGATAAATATGCATAGCTACACTGTCAAGTTAGGTAAATACATTTCATAAATGCACAAACTGTACTCCTTGGTATGCATAATACATAGCCATATGTAAAATATGTAGGGTGTTTTATGCTTGGAAAAGAAAATAAAAATGCATATAGAAGATTTGAGTATTCTTATATAGTCAGAATTTGCAAAATATACAGTGGGTTATATAAATGTTTCTTAATGTGCTAGAAACATGGCAGTTATATGTTCCAAAAGAAAGATAGGGAATATAAATAAATACCATTGGCAAATTCTTTAGAAACCAGACACCGAGAATGTAATGAAGGTGTACACCTAAAGCCACTAGTTAGTGGTAGAGTTTCAATGCACTAATTAGCCTTTGTGATATCATTTTTCTCTTTGGTATTTATTGGAGCTGAGCCATTTAGCAGGTTTGATCAGGTGAAGTATGTGGTTTTATAAAAGCAGGTATTGCTAGGCTTTATGTTTAATGGTATTTTTACATTGTGTTTTTTTTTAGTTTTAAGTGGCTTAAGATTATTTATTTGGCTATATCTGTACAGACTAAATTTAGTGGTACTAAATATTTATATTGCTCTGGATGTTAAAAAGAAGAAGTATCTGTAGTAGGCCTGTGGGGGATCCCTCACATGGATATATATGCATCCTATAAATGGGCTTCATTCCACAAAACAAACTGTCTGTATAAGGAAATCTCTTGGTTAGAGGCTTGAAAAGAGGGAAGGATAGAGAATGAGTGTTGTATAGAAAGAATGCAGGATATTCTTATTATTCCAAAAGTAGAAACTGACGAGGAAGTTTTAGAATTATGTTTGCAATGAATGAGCAGAAACATAAAAAATACAAAGTAGGTAAACATTTGCAAAATGAGTCTGGTGAAAATGACTTGGAATAATAATAAGGAAAAGCTGAAGGCAATGATTTTGATAGGGTGGATTTTAAGAGTTAAATAGGTAGAAATGAGGATGCTAGTGAGGGTGGAAGTAAAAGAACAGTCAGGATAATGTTAAAGAAGCAGCACATAAAGAGTGTAAGGAGAACAAACTAGTGTAGGGCAATACCTACATTTTTCAGAAGCTTGTGTGAAGACTGGTGAAGGTTAAAAATACAGAGGGACATTAATAAAGAAATTTGATAGATTGAAGGAAGAATCTGCGGGGGAGGTAAGAGTACATAAGAAGGAAGATATATTGATGTATAGTATCAAAATTATAATAATGTGATGAGTGAGTAGGGTCCCTATCAGTTCATCGAAAAATCAATTCATCAATTGAACTGTTCATACTGAGATCACAGTAGAGTGATGACTGGGAAATTTGACCTTTCCCACTGCAGTGACATCTCGGAGCTGGTCTATATATTAACGTGGGGTGTGGGGGGCACAACCTCCCACATGAGGGGAATTTGATGAATGGCATTTTTGTTGAAGTGACGGTTTGATGAAGTAATGTAGACCCGGGAAGGTATGTTGTAATTAAGAGAAAAAAGAAGATGAATGAAATGAAATTCAAATGTAACCGGATAATAAAAGGCAAAATAACAATAGTAATAATTATAATAGTAATAGAAAAATCAGGAATACGTAGGGCAGACATAAGGCAGTTCTTATAAACTGTAGATAAAAAACTATGTTCAGTAGGATATACAGCTCATCCATTTGGCTGATAAATAAGCAGACTAGGTAGGCCACAGTGGTCCTTATTTGCCAGGAAATCTATAGTACTGTTTATCTTTTTTTAAATATCTGAATGAATCAGCCTCCTTTCCATAGTTCCATGCAGAATGCATGCTTTTTTTTTTGCTGTGCCTTTGATATAGCTTGTAGAGACTGCATTTCCTGCTGACTTTGCCAGACTGGTTCCATCAGATTCCAAAGGAGCATTCAGTAACTTATTTCCAATGTTTTTTTCTATAGTAAGATTCACATTTAGTGGAAGAATGATACTCGTCTTTGCTCAAAGCAGGTGATAAGTTCATCTCTTATTTTCTGTGTTCCTCATTTATTCTCATTTTAAAGTTTTGCTTTTCTGATATGAGCAAGAGTACCATAAATTGAAGAAAGACTATATTCCTCAGTCCTGATTTTACTGTGGGATCAGGTTGAAGGCTCTGCACAATTTTCACTCTTAAATAAATTGAAGCTTCCATGTATACATTTATGGCATCTTTAACTTTTGCAGTCTTAGCTAGATATGTAGAGTTTTCTGCTTGATTTCTTCTTTCACTGGTGTTGGACATCCTGAGTCATGGACCTTACTAATTAGAGATTAGGCAATCTTCTTCTTCGTAATGTCTGTCTATGTAGCAACTGCTTTCATGCATTGTTTTCAACCGATTTTTAATCTGTCACTGAGCTCCACCCAGCAAGGTTGTCTCTAATGTATAGTTCATATTACTTTACAGTTGAATATTTAGATTTAACAATCTATATTCATTTCACTCAAAAAGCAGTAGTTTACAATTTTCTCTGAGATGTTGCAGCCTAGGAGTTGGTTGTTTAATGGGCCAGATTCATTAACGCCTACATTAAGTGTACACTAAGTGTACACGATCTGTGTTTAAGAACATCTCCACAGCATTTTTGTGCTCCCAGTCACTCAGAAAGATTACAGTAAGTGTACATGTAGTCTGCACTTTGTGGTAATATTTATGAATCCCACCTTAATAATTAAAGCTGCAAGAAAATCAGTAGGAAAACTAAAATTAGGAGGAAGAAGTTGTGAGTTATGCTTGTACTGTTTGTTCACTCAGAATAGTGGACTCTTAGTGTAGGCGTTAATGAATCCCAGGCTGGATTTTTTTTTTTTATAAAGGAGGAGTGCAGTGTACATAGCTATTACATATTATGTTGGTCTTTCCCCAGACTGTTTGTAGCAGTTCAGCAGTTTTGAGAAATCACTCTTTCTTTCATGGAAAAAAAGACCATTGGCTAAGTAAAATCCTAAGCTTATATCATAGGTAAGAAATGGCCAGAAGAGGAAGATCTAATGATCCTTTTGTGCCAACAGAATTTTTGTTTCTGTGTATCACTAGTTTGCATCAGTCAACATCAATCAAGTCCACTTTTAGGTAGTGGAAAGTTGAATGACATTACAAAACAGCTGCATGGCAAAAACAATATCTGGGATGCATCTGGGCTTTATTAAATAAATATAAAGAAGTTATTATGACAGATGGAAAAATGAGTTTCCACTGAAGCAGGATATGCTATTTTCTATCAGTGCCTTGAGGTCTGAGTAAAGCCGTGGTGGTGCAGCGGCAGCGTTGTTGCCTCACATCAAGTGGTTCTCCCATTCGATTCTCGGCTGGAGCGCCTTCTGTGTGGAGTCTGCATGTCCTTCCTGCAGTTGAGCGGCGTTTGAAAGACATGCGTAGAATGGACGTGCCTTCGTTGAAGGTTGGGCGTTGAGCTGGCACCTCGGCACCATAAAAATCCACTGCCAATCATTAGTGCACCTGAGTTCTGCTGTGGCGACCCCTAACCGGGAAAAGCAGAAAGAAGAAGAAAAACCTTGAGGTCTGAGTATTTCCACTGAGCTGGAGTGCACTTCTTTTTCTAGTCTGCAATGCTATGTTACTTTAATGAGTAATGGAATGCTGAAGGTGATCAGTGGACCCATTGCTTTTGTATTCATATATCCATTTAAGGAGGTTCTGCCATGTTTAACATTACCTTTGAGTTTGCCTTTGTCACCTTACTGGCATCTCTGAGGAAGACGGCATCATGTCGATGTGGTAGATGCATGTTTCAGGATGCCCTGGATGCTTCTAGAATTCCTTTTTCCAAATTACACCGTTTATTACTCTGTGTTCTGGTGACAATACACTCCCAGTTCATCAAATGATTCAAGGACTTTCAATCAGCCTAATTTCTGTACACTCTACAATGCAGCAAATGTCTGAAGTATATAGAGGCAGACATCCATCAATATGCATCCTAACATGTCATAAATAAATGATATCTGAATTTGTGTCCTATGTAGTATTAAGTTAGTGGCACTGAAGTAAAAACAATAAAGCACAAATGATTGTGTTATAAGTATCTTATGATGCCATAAGAAGGCAGAGACATGCATGTCCACAGCTTGAGGGAGTGGCTTTCTTGTACTGAAATTGTCCATAAATGGACTTAAAAGTAAAACAAAAAGTCCTGGACATTCAGAGTTGCCATTTAGCTGAAACACCTGACATCCTTAAAGGGTAATTTACATATATCCCATGTTGCCTCTGATACAAGAGGTTTAAGGTATCACACAGTGGAAAGTATAGCTTTGCTAGATTTTTTTCTTTTTGCATTTTTTTAACCAATTGGTTTATCTTTGTGACCTTTTTACTCATTGTTTTAGTTTTCTACTTATAAAAACTAACTCCAAGATTACAAATCTGTGGGGGAGGGGAGCTTTCCCCTACCTGGAGATTGCTAATCTTGTACACATGGATACTCTACAAAAGGGCCTTACAGAAACAGATGCTTGGTGCCAGAGCCATGGGCTCAAGCTCAATGCCAAGAAATGTATATTTATCCCCTTTGGGAAAAAACATGTATCCGTGAATTACCACATAGGTGGCAGTACACTAAACACCGAAAGTTTGATAAGAGACTTAGGGACACAGGTGGACAGTGGTCTCACCTTCGATAACCACATCGCCACAACAGTCAGGAAATCCTTCTATGTGGCACACCTCATCACTAAGGGCTTTTCATCCAGAAAAAAGGAGGTCATTGTCCCACTGTACTCATCCCTAATTAGACCCATTATAGAATACAATGCCCCGTTTGGTATGTACCTCTCAAGACATCTACAACAACTGGAAAGGTCACAGAAATACCTCAATAAAAGAATCACAGGCCTAAAGCAGATGCCCTATGCTGACCACCTTAAAAAACTCCAGCTATACTCTGTCGCATATCATCTACTCAGAGGCGATCTTTGCTTAACATACAAGGCCATGTCAAACCCAGACCTGTTAGACATGCTACACTTAAAGAAATCCCAATCCCTCAGAGCCACACGCTCCAGGGATCTAAACCTTGTCATCACAATCTAAACCTTGTCATCACAATAAACAAAACATGCTGGAGGGATAGGTTCCTGACCCAGAGACTCCCCAGACTCTGGAATAGATTGCCCATACATGTCAAGCAGAGTGCCTCTTTGGTCCTCTTCAGAAGGAACCTTGACGATTGGATGGGAGAAAGGAAATTCACCCCGGGGATCACGTCAGTCGCCCTGCTAGACAGGGGTCCAGGGAAGTAAATAGTGTGGGAAGAAATAGCCAGGGAATTGTTATGGCTAGGCTTGTATAGGCCCTAGGGCTGATAGCCTAGTACCAACCTATGAACCTATGAACATATCGATAATCCATTTTAGTCGAAAAAATAATGATGACCAAACAGACGTCTGTCCTGTGTCTGTTTGACTAAAAGGAACAAATCCACATGTGCATGTATATATATATATATATATATATATATATATATATATATATATATATATATATATATATATATATATATATATATATATATATATATATATATATATATATATATATATATATAGGTCTCCTACACATGGTCGAATCAACCATGTGGAACGGGCATCTCTATACAGTGCAGAATGGGAAGATTTACATCTTCTGCACTGTAGTGCGATCTTGAAGTTGGTATATTTAACTTTCAGAGGGTGTGAGGGTATGGTGGGGCTTGCTAGGAATGTGAAAGTTAGTGTTTGTTTTTTTTTTAACATGATCGAAATTTCAAAAGTCGAACATATGGTCTTTGCCATATGGGATTCGGCTTTGTGGTGAGATTCTGATCATGTACAGTAGACTCATATATATATATATATATATATATATATATATATATATATATATACATACACACACACACACACACACACACACACACACACACACACACACACACACACACACACACAGAGTGACATCTTGTCTGTAGGAAATGGGGAGTATGCCTGTAAGTACATTCAGACTAGTGTCTTTAATATCTTGCAATAATTAGTGATGCCATTTACCTTTTGGTATTGTATAGAAGGCTGAAGCCTAAAAGCTGGAGATGAAGAAGTTAGTTAAAGTGGCAGAATCACTGAAGGTAGAGCATAGTGTCTGCCTAAATATTCTTAATTCCTGAGGTTGGATGGTCCATTCAGGGCCTATGTTGGATGTAGTTGAAAGGAAGATCAGGTGGCAACTTTTTACAGAGCAGAAATGAAAGCCTAAATTAGACCTTGGACAGGGAACTGTAGCTAACCGTGATATCAGTCTCCATAGACACTACTTTGCACTTCTTCTTTCCTTCTGTATATATATATATATATATATATATATATATATATATATATATATATATATATATATCACGATTGTGAAGAAAAAAATAATTGCAAATTTTACTGAACAAACACCAGCCATTGCCCTACAGGTATAAAAGGCATGTATCCATAATTATTATAATTTGTAAAGATCACATTTTTAGGCCTCTCTCGTGCCTTTTCTATCTGTGCCTAACCAAAAACATTATACCAGCATCATGGAAACAAATAGCTATAAAACTTATTACCAAAACTGTTAAAAGAAGCTCATCGATTGATTTCAGGACCATATGCATATTATTCATTCAATGGAAAGTCTTTGAAAAGCTGGTTTGCACTCAACTAAGTGAATAAATTCAAAAATCCTGTTCTTTCAGAACCACAATGACCACCTTTTATATACTTTCTAATAACAACTAACAACGGGCTGGATTTACAAAAGCTTGCATGGAGTTGTAGAGTAGAGTAAGACGTCAAACAGGCAATATGTCTGACTTGCGATCCAGGAACAGCCGGCAGGGGCGTGCATGAGAGCTGCTAAAGCTACTCTTGCAAGGACAGCATCATGGTATGCAAATTACCTCATTTTCTGCTGAAAGCTATGCAAATAAGGTAAATGTGCAATCCAGGAAACACTAACCTGTCTGTGGAAGATTAGTGTTATCTGCAGAGTACCATTCTGCAAATAGCTAAACGGAACTATGACAGCTCCAAATAAAGGATGCATACAGTTGAGAAAGCATGCCAATGACCACATATAAGGCCATTGGCATTTATAAATGTTTAAAATTATTAAAATTAACTTTTTTTCCCCCGATCTCCGATGTTTAAGTGTAGCGCAGTACCGCGCAAACGTGAGGCTCTTTAAAAACAAGAAAATAATTTAAAAATAGTCAAAAATAGCCATTTTCACTAAAAAGTTTATCCTGTCATGCAGGTAAATGGCAGGCTGAAGACAACATGGGCACTGAGTACTGGTTGCTAAGGGGGGGGGGAGCTCAGTGTGAGAGATGTAACCATGCATTAGTAGGCAATCCTATGCAAATGAGTATAAGGATAGTGAATCCCAATTTTCCCCAGCATGTGAGCCATGTCCCAAGAGTGTAAGTGCAGGAGTAGGTGAGTAGTAGAGTAGAATATATGTAACATCATGAGGGGATGTGTCAGAAAGGCTGTAAGCTAATTGGAGCACACTGTCTTGTGTTTGCCCTGAGTTGCTCAGGATTGCAAGAGGCATGTCTACAGTTGTCCTTTTTGAAAACCAGAAACCAAAGGTGCACACTGAAAATATCTGAAATTTCTTACAAACGTGCACACAATGTGTGCGCGCATATGAGCGTGTTTGTGCGGTGCTGCTCCGGACGGAAACAGAAAGAGAACAGAAAGGAAAAGAAGTAGTAGTAAGTTAACTAAGGAGAACTAGCAGAGCTGCCAGGTGAAATATATCAGAATCAGCCAATTACACAGGCAACAGACTAGCCCAGCCCAGCCCAGCATTTTAAACTCTGCAAACAGCATTCTTCCTTGTTTTTTCCGAAGAACTGTGCAACACTGCAGTATACAAAGAGGGAAAGCTTAAAAACTTTAAAGTAAGACAAAATGTTAGGGGCTGCTTTTGCTATCATAAACCAACATGTGCAAGGTGCTGAGGGTGGTGATGTTGTGAATGCTGCTGAGCAACCCACAGTGAGGAGACGGAGAAGAGTGTACAGACCCAGGGTAACCTACCAGGGGCTACATGAGCTGGAGATAGCGGAGCGCTATAGGGTGGACAGAGACTTCCTGCAGCAAATTGTTGAGCTGTGCTGGCCATGCCTCACACACAGAACCAACAGAGGGGAACCCATCCCAGTAGATACCAAGGTATGTGTTGGCCTAAGAATACTGGCTACAGGTACCTTCCAGAGATCAACTGGTGATATGATGGGGATTTCACAGGCATCAGCATCCAGGGTACTGCACCAGTTCCTAGATGCCATGTCAGCACATGTCGGTGAGCATGTATATTTCCCCAATTCCTGTGAGGCATTGGCCAGCAATATGCGTCTTTTCCACCAAATAGCAGAATACCCTGAGGTAGTGGGTGCAATAGACTGCACACACATACACATCAAAGCACCACCTGGTGAGTGGGGTAGGGTCTACATCAACCTCAAGGGCTTCCCCTCCATCAACTGCCAGGTTGTGTGCAATGCCCAGGGCATAATAATGAATGTGTGTGCTGGCTGCCCTGGAAGCTATCATGATTCCCACATCTGGCATCTGACACAGCTGTACCAGAGATTTGCCAGTGGGGACAACCCTGATGGTCACCTAGTGGGGGATGCTGGATACGCACTGGAGCTGTGGCTGATGACACCCATCAGAAATGCACAGACACCCGAACAAGAACTCCATAATGAGGCACTTGCACAAACAAGAAACATAATTGAGAGTGTGTTTGGGATGCTCAAGTCACAGATCCGGTGCCTGGACACATCTGGTGGAGCCTTGCAGTACTCACCAACTACGTGTTCTCAAATTGTCATGGTATGTGCCATGCTACACAATATGATCCTGTGGAAATAGCTGCAGCAGGAACAACATGGGGCAGGGCCAAACAGCCCCCCCACCATTGCCAAGGCCTGCACAGGCACAGCGTGACTCGGAGGAGGAACAACCTGAGCCTGCCCCAGTAGGCAGAAGGAGGCATGCCCAGTATGCCCTGGCCTTGGCAAAGAGGCAATGCATAGCACATACACTGACTCAGTAGGAACCCTGGAAATGACACCTCTCTATGATTCGTACATACAGTAAAAGGGATGCCTAACTTGACACTACCTGTTTTCAAACATGTATAGGGAGTTTAATATGTGCATCTGACATAGGCAGCCCTTCAGCACCACCTGAGGCATGAGTCCCTATTTTAAGCAATATAAAGCACTGCTAAGCAAATTTTACCAGTATTGAGCATGTTTAAATACAATTGCGCATAGCTGCATACCGTGCTAACTAGCGCAACATCGGGCAACGTTGGGGAATGTTGGGAAAAGTCGGGCAAAGTCAGGTAAACACGCTCACACCTGCTTTACTGTTCCTTAACCAGTCAGGCCTGCCCAGCAGGAAAATAAAAAGCAGTGACAGGGCTCAAACTCAGTATACTGTGCACTATAGTCACAGTACTGAACCACTAAGCCATGACAGCATTTCACTGGCACAGACACAACTTAATTCACTCACACATACCAGTTGGGGGGGGGGGTCACATACCTAACAGTCACAGCCAGCAGGATAATTGTAGACAAACGCAAACACAAACAAATGCTGTATCATGCCCCCTGAAGAGGCATATGAGTAACCTCCCCCCTGGCCTATGCAGACAGATAACAGCAGGCCAGGCAGTGTGATGTGGGTTGAGTAGGCTATGAAGTCACAAACTAATATGCGTGTAATTGGAAGCTAAGGTCTGTAGTACAGTGGTTTGCCTCACGCCAGTACGATAGGCAACAGTACAGACTGAAGTGGAGCACCTGACATAGCAGTGCAGGCCTAGCAAATGTGTATAAGTGTCAGGTGTACCCCTCATCCTATGTACACCCACAGTAACAATCAGGTGTGCCCCTCTGGGTAGAAATGTACAAATAATAGCTGTCCCCCCTGTATGTAGAAATGTTGATAAGTCTATGCAAATTGACTCATGGAAGCCCTGCAGGCACAGCGTGCTTCCTGTCGATGTACAACACAAAGGTGAGCCCTGAAGTAAAACAAACTTGATTTTTCACACACATATAGTATATATGCCCATAGTGGGCATGCTCACACACTTAAACAAATTTAGCAAATTTCAGTCAGCAACATACTGAAAGGTCATACTGGGCATACTCACACACTTAGGCCATGTCTGAGTACAGCAGTGGGCCACACATATCTGGCAGTTGAAGTTCTTACTCCAGACACTTGTCACTATTCACCAATCCTGCCTTGTGCACACAGTGATATGAAAACAGACCCATATAATATATTGGTCCCCTGTCATAATCAAACTATGTACTACAAGTACTAAAGTTGTTCAAAGAAAGTGAAAATCCAAAGAAGATCAATAAATCTCCAATCAGTATCATCAAGAAACAATGAGCACTCCTAACATTATCCAAGCCATGTTGTGGCAAAAATATTGCTAAATAGTCCATAGAGAACCATGAAGCTTTCTTTCGCTATGTCATCAATATCATTGTAAACTCATATATGTTCTGAGTCAGTGCAAAGTGTAATTGAATACATGTACGTGACTGACATTGCCAACATCTTGTCAGACAGGTTCATACATATTTACCCCCCTCTCACTGACAAAAGGGCCCATTACCATACTTGGGGATTGTGAAAACCCAGAAATCACATATACAATGGTTAAACAGCTCTATCCAAACCTTAAAACATGGTGTCTATGGGATGACATGGTTTCCCTGGCTGTGTCATATGTGAACTCCAAAACAAACAGACCCTACACCTGAACAGTCTGTTGAGACTCACCCTCTGTACAGGATATGAAACTGTTGAATGGGTTACAGCAACGTTTGGCACACTCCACAAGTGTTGTTGCACAACAGACCATGGGAACTATTGTCTTATAAGCCTAATAAGCCTGATCTGCAAGGCCATGGAGCCCATCATTATGGAACTCATAAACAGAGCTATTGGGAGCCTACAAACACCCAACCCTACCCATTTTGGTTTGGTCAGGGGCAGATCATGGTTCCTAAACATGCTAGATAGTTTTCAAGACAATTACCCAGGACATACATCAATGAAATGAGCTACACACGGCCTACATAGACCTTGAAAAGCCCTTTTCCAACATCCCACACACATGTCGTATCCACAAAATCAAAAACCTGTGCATAAACACGTATGTCATCTGATGGATTGCCAACTGGGGCACAGATAGATCCCACAAGGTAAGAATTGTGGTCTCCCTGTCAGACAGTAAGCTGGTAACAACTGCTGTCCCCCATGGCTCAGTTGTGGGACCCCTCCTGTCTGGTGTATACTTTTCAGAAATACACTCAAACACACGAGGGCAATGGTTAGCAAAGTTTGTGGATGACTGCAAAAATGTTGTCATAATTGATGTTTGGGACAACAGAGACATCCTTAAAAAGGGTCTCAGTCAGACAGATGTGGTGTCAAAATATGGCCCTGAGCTACAGTCATACAAATACCACATAGGTGCCAACACCCTAAATATGGAGGTAATAATAAGGGATCTATGGACACATATGGATAGTCATCTCTACTTCTAGAAACACATTCACAAAGTGGATAGAAAATCATGCTATGTGTTCCCACAAATTGCCAAGGTCTTTGCATGTAGGTCAAAGGAGGCTCCCTCTACTCATCAGTCATCAGACCCATCAGAGAGTATCACAGCACACTTGTGATGAATCTGACTAGGCACCTTTAACAGCTGGAAAGACCACTGAAGTACCTCAACAAGAGGATTACTGGCCTCAAACAGTTGCCCCATGCAACAAGACTGAAGTTAACTCAGTATGTACTCTGTTGCATACTGTCTACTCAGGCGATCTCTGCCCAACAGACAGGTCCATGTACAATGCAGAACTGATGTACATGCTCTATCTGAAGTAAACCCAAGCTCACTGTGCCACATGCTCTAGAGATATCATCATCATAACAATAAATAGAACTTGTTTGAGGGATACATTACTAACTCACAGACTTCCCTTGCTTTGGAACAGGCTCCCAACCTACATTAAGCTGAGTCCCTCAATGACACTCTTCCAGAGGATCCTTGATGAGTGTATGTGAAACTGAACTGTCACACCATGGATCACTTCATCAGCTCTACTACACAGAGGCCTAGGGAACTAACCCCATGTGTGGTGATAGCTGCACACTCTGGCCATACTAATAGATGCCTTCAGACAGATAGCCTATTACCCACCTATGTACCTATATATATGTAGGGGGAACACTGTATAATAAGCCGAAGATGGATGGGCACAGATGTGTGTAAGAGGGTGACCATGACAGGGAGCTATCTAGGACTGTCCCACCCAGCACACATCCCAGTGGCACAAAAGACATTTGGTGCACATCTCACCCACTGTACATAACAGCCACCAGTATCTGTAAGCATTACAGTGTATGTGGTCCATGTGCCTACTGTATAACATGACTGTACAATGATGTACACATCTACTATCTGTAGACATGTACCTGTCACATAGGTTCATAGGTATGTAGTAGACTATCTTCATGAAGGCATATATTAGCCTAGGCAAGTTGTGCAGCTTTCACCACCCCACTGGGTAGTCTCCTAAGCTCTAGTTCTAATAGTTAGTAACCTAAGCCCCTTTCTAGTGGGGTTGCTGATGTGATGACTGGCGTGAATTGTCTGTTTCCCATCCACTCATCAAGGTTCCTATTGAAGAGTATCACTCAGAGGGGCTCTGTCTGATGTACATTGGGACTCTGTTCCAAGTAAGGCAAGTGTCTGGGATGGTACTCTATCCCACCAGCATGTTGTATTTATTGTTGTGATGAGGTTCATATCCCTGGAGTGTGTAGTGAGACTCAATTTTGTTATCCGTAGATGGAGCATGTTCAACAGTTATGTGTTGGACATGGCTCTGTATGTTAGGTAGAGTGTGCCTCTGAGTAGGCGGTACGCAACAGAGAACAGATTTAGTTTTACCAGTTGTGTTGCATAACACAACTGTTTGAGGCCAGTAATCCTCTTGGTGAGGTACCTCTGTGGTCTCTACAGCTGCTGGATATGCTTAGTCGAGTACATCCAAAATGGTGCATTGTACTCAATGATGGGTCTGATGACTTAAGAGTAGAGGGCCACCACTACCTCTTTTGATCCTGATGCAAACCCTTTGTTGAGTAGGTGGGCCACATAGGATTTCCTTATCACTTTGGCAACATGGTTGTCAAAGGAAAGATGACTACTTGTGTCCCCAGATCCGTTATTAACTTGTCAGTTTTTAGGGAGTAACACTTATGTGGTAGTTTGTGGGTACTTTGTTTTCACCAAAGGGGATTACTATGCATTCTTTCACATTGAGCTTGAGGCCATGATTCTGACACCACACATCAGTCTCATAGAGTCCCTTCTGGAGAATATTTGTGTCATCCGGGGAATCTATTATGGCAAACACTTTACAGTTCCCAGCAAACTTAGTCAACCACAACCCTCCTGTGTTGGCATGTACTTTCAGAAGTCTATACCAAACAGGAGGGACCCCAGGACTGAACCCTGGGGGACACCAGTTGTTACCAGTGTAGAGTCTGACATGTAGCCAGCAACTCTTAATTTGTGGGATCTATCTGTGAGCCAGTTTGCAATCCATCTTGTGATGTATGGATTCATGCCCAGGTTGGTGAGTTCATCTATAATACCTGACTGGGGAATGGTGTCAAAGGCCTTAGTGAAGTATAGGTAGGCTGTGTGGAGCTCATTTCATTCATCTGTAGCCTGGGTAACTGTCTCAAAGAAATCCACCCAGTTCAGGAGGCGTGATCTGCATTTGACAAAGCCAAATTGGGTGTGCTCAACTGTGTGAAGTTTCCCAATGTCTTTATTGTTGACTTCCATTATGATTGGCTCCATTGCCTTGCAGATCAGACTCATCAGGCTCATAGAGTTTGAATGCCAAGGGTCTTATGTGGCCCCACCCCTGTGGAGTGGGAAGAACATTGCTGTGTAACATTCTATGGGTACATATTCTGTAGAGAGGATGTAGAGAGAGGTGTAGGTATCCTTGATGAATATGGATACATCCCCACCCTATGTGCTATGATCCAGGTTCTGATGCTGGAAGGTATGGAATGAGTAGTATCCTGGTAGTGCTGGTGTGCTCTCTGGAGCCTTGAACTAGGTTTCTGTTACTGCACAGATATCAGCATTCTCCATACTGAGAAGTGCCTCGAGTGTGTGCATCTGGAGGCTGAGACTTCTGGCAATGAGTATCATTTAGCTCACTTTGTGGTTATTTGTGCTGGTTATGGGGTTTGGTGTGCCCTGAGTGACCGGTTTTCCACACCTGAAGTCAATGCCTCATTGGTTCCATCTGACCATAAGCTAATTACCCTACATATCTACATTCTGGCCCCAACCCCCATTAAGGAAACCATGTTAAAATATTTCTCCAAAGCCAACTTCATGCTTCTTAAGACAGAAGTGGTGAACTTCAGGACACCCATGCATATGGACAATACAGTTACAACTACTGAATCCTTCACAATTGCACTTTATAAGCACTTACATGAGTGCATGCATCTTGCTATCGCAAACAGAACCAAGACACTATCCTCCAAGAAAAGGAAGCCAATCTGGTGGTCCCCTGCCATAAACAAACTGCACAACAGAAGGAAGAAACTGTTGCAAAAGAGGGTAAAATCCCATGAGTGGAGGAGCTCCCTGGTCAGCCTCAGTAAGAAGCTGAGATCCCTGATAAAATCCTCCAAAGCTAGTTATGAAAACAAAATTGCCACTGATTCTAAAGACAACCACAAAGCATTCTATAGCTATGTCAAGAATCTCAATAACAACACTCAGATCTGCTCTGAGTTACAGCACAATGGCACTAAATATACAGACCGAAATGATATTGCCAACATTCTGGCAGATAGGATCAGTTCTAACTTTACCCCCCTCTCACCCATGAAAGAGCCTATCGCTATACTGGAAGAATGCAAAGTTGCTGTCATC
This sequence comes from Protopterus annectens, assembly GCF_019279795.1. Taxonomy (NCBI): domain Eukaryota; kingdom Metazoa; phylum Chordata; order Ceratodontiformes; family Protopteridae; genus Protopterus; species Protopterus annectens. Next base: position 436,279,178 of record NC_056736.1, on the reverse strand, counting down.
ATGGCTGCACAGGTAATAACCACTCTCCAAAGCCAGGAACACAGCATCCATGGGACCAGATAACATCCCAGGCTGCATTCTACACGAACTACAGAATGAACTGGCACCACACCTATGCACCATGTTCAGTTATAGCCTCACCCCAGGCTTTGTGCCTGCTGAATGGCGCACAGCGACGGTTATCCCACTACACAGGGGGGGAGCCACCACGGACCCCAGGAACTAGCGCCCCATTAGCCTGATAAGCCTGGTCTGCAAGACAATGGAATGTATCATCATGGAACTTATAAACAAAAAGACATTGGTAATCTCCAAACTCTGGACCACAACCATTTTGGGTTTGTAAAAGGCAGATCATGTCTCCTAAACCTGATAGACTTCTCTGAAGCAGTCACCAAAGCCATAGACACGGGTAAGGTGGTTCACACAGCCTATCTAGATCTTGCCAAGGCTTTCAATACCATCCCCCACTCTGGAATTATAGATAAACTCACTAAACTAAGTATAAATCCCTATGTCACAAGATGGGTTGCCAACTGGCTCACTGACAGAACCCACACTGTGAAAGTTGCAGACTCCAAGTCCGACTTCAGACCAGTGACAAGTAGAGAACCACAGGGTTCAGTCCTGTGTTCTCTCCTGTTTGGTATCTACTTCCCTGAAGTACAGGCTAACACAGAATGTCTTTGGCTAATGAAGTTCCCAGATGACTGCAAACTAGGAGCCATAATCAAAACTACTAACAATGTGGACATCCTACAAAAGGGCCTCACTGAGACAGATGCCTGGTGTCAAAGCCATGGCCTCAAGCTCAATGCCAAAAAGTGCATTGTCATCCCCTTTGGTAAAAACTCTGCACCCATGAACTACAACATAGGCGGTAGTATACTTAACACTGAAAGTGTGATAAGAGACCTTGGGACACAGGTGAACAGTAGACTCTCCTTTGATAATCACATTGCCAAAGTGTTTAGAAATTCCTTCTATGTAGCCCACCTAATCATGAAAGGGTCCACCTCTAGATCAAGAGAGGTCATTGTGCCCCTCTACTCATCACTCATTAGGCCCGTAATAGAGTACAATGCCCCATTTGGTATGTACCTTAATCGGCACATGTAACAGCTGGTAAGTCCACAGAAGTACCTCACCAAGAGGATAATGGGCCTCAAAGAGATGCCCTATGCAGCTCGACTAAAGAAACTCTAGCTCAACTCGGTTGCTTGCTGCCTGCTCAGAGGTGATCTATGCCTGATGTATAAGGCCATGTCCAACCTGGAATTAATGGACATGCTCCACCTCAAGAAAACCAAATCTCTTAGAGCCACATGCTCCAGTGAATTAAACCTCAGCACAGCAATAAACAGGACATACTGGAGGGATAGATTCCTGTCCCAGAGACTTCCCTTGCTCTGGAATAGAATCCCAGTTGAAGTTAGGCAGAGCCCCTCGCTGACTCTCTTCAAGAGGAATCTTGACGAGTGGATGGGAAATTGTAAATTTACCCCTGGGTGACCCTGCTAGACAGAGGCCCAGGAAACTAATTTAAAAGGGAGGCAAAAGCCAACACATTATGGCTAAGCTTATAAATGCCCTTGGGCAGATAGCCTAGTACCTACCTATGAACCTATGAACCTTTGAGCCTTGCCTAAAAAAGGTAATATGGGGACAGCAAGAGCCTTGGCCAGTATTCAGAAGCATTGGGGCGACAGGTGCAAACCATCTGTAGCGAAGCAACAAGGCTTGTCTATCATGTCATCACAGGCAGACAGAGACTGGATCCCCTTTGAATGACACCAGAAGCTCAGCCAATTGTTGAAGTTTATCATCTTTCTGTTATATTGCAGTATCATGTAGGTGAAGGTAAGATGCTACTCAAGGTCAGGGTCATACCAGCCTGGGCTACATGATCATAAAACTAATATATATCTCTTCTCATGTTGTCCTGGGAGGTATGTCTCAGATCATTCACACTGGCATGTACAAAGAACACATCATATATGTATCTGTTCTGGAGTGATGTAAGTGCTTGTGTTATGTGGTGGATCATAGCACCTGACAGACAACTGACAGTAACCTTCCCCTTGTCCAGCCAAGTGAGCGGAACATCTGTGTGCCTGACTATGAAGTCACCTATTACTAGTGTATTGGGTATGTTGTTTTGCCTTAGGGCCTGTTGTGAGGCACACTGCTTTGGTGTATTATGTGTTTTCTGGCGTGTGCTTGGAGGTGCATGTTGCTTGTTGCCTGCTTAGGAGGACACTCTCTCTTTTTCAGTTTAATATTTGTATTCTCTGAGTATGGTAATGTGTATTTATGTGTGTGTTTTGCTGGTGCTTATATTGTAGGTCTATGTGAGACAGTTGGTTTTGTGGTTGTATGACCCTACTCCTCCTGACTATATTGTCCAGTATTGGGTTGACAGAGCCTAGCCATCGGTTTGACCCTGTGTGTGCCAGCATGTGGTGCATCAACCCATATATGATATGGTCATGGCCTATGCATACAATACACTCACAATACACCTAGTATGATAAGCCTGCTGAGGTTAGCAAATGTGAAGAAATCCTTTGGGCAAACTGTCAGCAAGTAATGTCTGTATTGCACCCTGTAACTCCGTATTGCTTGCTGAAGTGTAAAGATGTACTTAGTTTGGATTAAGATCACCACACTTGCCAACTGTGTGTGTGTGTGTGTGTGTGTGTGTGTGTGTGTGTGTGTGTGTGTGTGTGTCTTTCTCTCCCTGGGGAGAGAGCAACCTTTTTGGAGACTACTCACACCCCTTAAAAGTGGTATACTCATCTTTGTCAAGTCTCATGATGTCATCATCCTACAAATATATCTGTGGAAAGGAGAAATCCCAATAATGTGTACAGCGTGTCGTGTAAATTTGTATTGCTGTAGTATCATAATGTAGTTAGGTATGGGTTTGAATCCTGTACTTGCCAGCTGTGTGAGAGAGTGTGTGTGTCTCCCTGGGAAGGAGCAACCTTTTTGGAGACTATTCACACCCCTTAAAAGTGGTATACTCTTCTTTATCAAGTCTCATGATGTCACCATCCTACAAATATACCTGTGGAAGGGAGAAATCCCAGTAATGTGTATAGCGTGTTGTGTAAATGTGTACTGCTGTAGTATAATAATGTAATTAGGTAGGGGTTTGAATCCTATACTTGCCAATTGTGTATGCGTGTCTCCCTAGGAAGGAGCAACATTTTTGGAGACTACTCACACACCTTAAAAGTGGTATACTCATCTTTGACAAATCTGATGATGTCACCATCCTACAAATATACCTGTGGAAAGGTAAAATCCCAGTAATGTGTATAGCGCGTCATGTAAATGCATGCTGCTGTAGTATCATAATGTAGTTAGGGAAGAGTTTGAATCTTGCACTTGCTCACTGTGTGTGTGCTCCAGGTGTGTGACACCGTTGGCCAGTGTGGAGTGGGTTTTGATTTTTCTAGTGTATGACATCTAACAATGACAACTGTATGTGCATTACACATGTAAGGTAGCTGTGGGACAACTCCATATACATACATGTGACCTCAAGTATTTCATAGGTGGGTACTCTGCTTTCTCCATGAACCCATCTGTTATCTTTGCCAGAGCGTGCTGGTGCTTTGCAGACCTTAGGTCACTTCTGTATGCTTGTGACAAGCTTAGCCACTGCAGTGATCCCTGGGCTATGTCTTCTGTTTCACATCCACTCATCACAGTTTCTATTGAAGAGTGTGAATGAGGGTTTATGCTTGAGGTATATTTGAAATCTGTTCCAAAGCAAGCAAAGTCTGGCAAAAATGGCTAATCATTATAGGTGTGGAACAAACTCTGTGGATCTGCATGCAAACCCTTTATTGCTTATGTGCTCCACAGAGGGATTTCCAAAACCCTTTGGTAATGTGATTATCAAAGAGATATGACTTAACACATGGCTCTATGTATACAGTAGTACCTGTTCCACATTTTGGGGGCTACTACCTATGTGGTACTCTGGGGATACTTTGTTTTCTAAAAGTGGATAACTATGCTAACTATGCTTTCTTTGGCTTATAGCTTTACAGCATGAGTTTGACACCAGGTATCTGTCTGTATGATACCCTTTTGGAGGATGTGTGTGTCATCTTGAGAATAAAGTAAAGTCCACAGTATGCATTGTCATCAGACATGGACAGACATATCCCTACTGTGTTTGCTTGTACCTAAGAAAGCTATATGCCAAACAGGAGTGGTCCCAGGACTGAGTGCAGGTGAATACCACTTGTTACTGGCATAGAATAGTACATGGAGGCTGCAAATGTTACTGTGTGTCCTACATCTGTGCGTCAGTTGTCAAGCCATCATCTAACAATTGTTTATGGTCAGTCTGTTGAGGTTATGTATACCTAAGTGGGTATGGTGCAGTGTTTGCAGGTTCATAATGTCTCTGTTAATGAGTTCCATAATGCTGTGCTCCATAGCCTTCCAGATAACATTTGTCTGGCTTATGGGGTGAGAGTTTCCAGGACCTGTTGTAGTTCTACCCTTAATCAATTTATGTTAACATTTGCACTGGGTATGACGAGGATGGACAGGTTTAAAAATAAGTATATTAGAGAGTCAGGCCAGGTTTGAAGGTTAGTAGACCAAGCTAGATAGGCAGGATTAAGTTGGTTTGTACATGTGCTGAGGAGGGATGCAGAGTATATTGGGAAATAGATGCTAAGGATGAAGCTGCCAGGTAACAGGAAAAGTGGAATGCCTAAGATGAGGTTTATGGCTGTGGTGAGAGAGGACATGCAGGTGGATAGTGTGACAGTGCAAGATTCAGAGGGCAGGAAGAAATAGTAACAGATGATGTACTGTGGTGACCCCTAATGGCAGCATCCGAAAAGAGAAGAAGAAGACGTTGTAGCTCAACCCTTGTGGACTGTGAACACTATTACTGTGTGTCATTCCACAAGTATGTAACCTGTATAGAGGCTGCATCTGAACAGAGTGTTTAGGTGAGTGGTGACTTCATATGTCAACTTGTGTATGACACAGCCAGGGACACTGTCCAGTACCATTGCCACTGTGGTGTGTACTTTGTTAAAGAGATGTTTTAACTAGAGTGTCTGTGAATCAACAGGTTTTACATTCTTCAGGTCTGGAAATGAGGCCCTTGTGTAATAACTGGGTGGTGAAATCCGCATTCAAACTGGCTGACAAGGAATTGGTAATGTCAGTCAGATAAGTGTACTTTGTGACCATTTACATTAACTGTGACCCGATCTGATATTTCCCCTGTAGATTATGAACAACACTGAAGAAAGCTTTAGTGTTGTCTTTGGAATCCTTGCCATTTTGTATTTTGAAGCTTGCCTTGTATGTTCATTGAGGGACTGTATTTTCCCAATGATACTGACCAGAGAGGTTATCCCTTCTTGGTATGCAACTCTTTTTTGGTACAACTTCACACCTTCTATTATATATTTTGTTTATGGCAGGGGTCCATGAGACTAATGCACTTTTACTGTATAATTGAGAATTTCTTGTGTTTGTGATAGCACGGTCCATGCAACCCTGTAGATGAACAGTGTGCATTAATAAAGGATTATGCAGCTCGGACAGTGTTAACCTTAGTAATGCAAACCAATGACAGATAGCAACAACAGCATCACCCACAGCACAGTGTCAACCTGTGTCATATACACACATGTGTACTCAAGTTCCAAAATGTGTGTAGTACAATGCATACTGGCCACCAACAGAAACTATGGAGTGTTAACACTGGCCAATACAGGGCATGTCACCCTGCCCATGTGTCCAATATGCACGTACATTCCGACAGTGCACCTCCACCATGTTCACAAATGTATACCTGCAAACCTGTGCTGCACACACCCCACACTTACACTCCACTGTATAACACATGCTGACACAACTACACACATCAGCCAAGTGGCACATGGGCAAACAAAACACAATTGGAATAAACACTGGTGGAAACAATACAACATTGCTAATTACAGCTTTAATGCATCATGCCTGCTCAGCTACACCTTCAAGGATATCATTACACTTTACTGCTAACAACATGCTACACATTCAACCATTGCTATACTTTATTAAAGTCACCCTGTGCATCAGTACCATGTTAGCCTGTTCCTGCATCAATGTTACAGATGACAGGAGGTGGCACAGGTTTCATCATATGCACAGGGTATGTTGCTGGTTTTCCAGATGCCTACACTGAGCCATACAATCAACATGTGTGTGTGAGGGCCATGAGTACTGTTATGGGCCAATGTTGATGTAATGTGTGCGGGTATGTGTTTGCCCTAGGTTTCTGGTTTATGTGTGTGTGTGTGTGTCTGCATGCACACAGTTCCACCATGTGGCTGCCATATACAGGGATTGTGAGACAGCTACAGACTGTACCTGGAAGGCTTTACAGATCACCGTCTCTGACCATGGATATGGACCCTGTGCCTGGCAGGGGTGCTACAGACAGTCTCAGGTACTAATCCAGACTGGGTACTATCCGAAGAGGTTGACATTTGTCCACTGGATCCAGGTCTGCTGGGACTGGCCAGAGCCACATGCACGTGGTCTTCTAGGACGGTGTATGGACAGCCCCCCCAACATTGCTGGGGCTGGTACTGGCACTACGAGAGCAGCTGTGACTTGCTGGACATCCACGGTGACCTCCAGCTGCTGATGTTGCTGGCATACGTCCACGTCAATGTCTCAACCATCCCGCACTGTCCTGACACATGGACATGACATTGTGGAGGATATCCAATGTCTCACCCCAACGTCTATCAATGACCTCAGTGTAATTACGTATGGCACTTGCTAGGTCACAAATACTGTAATTTACAGAGGTGTTATGAGCCCTCTGTGCCCTTAGTCCCTGTCTGGTGTACCGCTCCATTCGTGTCTGTGCCTCCATGACAGCCTGGAACATGCGTGTGGTAGAAAGAGGTGTGGCACGTCTGCCAGGGTCATGATGACCAGCAGTGCTCTGACGAGAACCCCTGGGGACCCCTGCCTATGTGGTACCATTCCAGACATCTGGCTATGGCTGCTGTGTCCTGATACATGTGCCATAGATACCACACTGTCCTGGCCAGTGCCAACAGTACACTGTCCCTCAGCTAAGGGCAATGGTGATGATGGATGTACAGGCAGTATGGGGTGGAGACTTGTGTACTGTCAATTGGTGGCCCAACAACAGACCCTGACAAACCTGCCTGTGCCTCAACACACCTATCCTCATGATCACTGTCTGTCTCAGTGACATCAGGTTCCCTGCTGTACTGAACCAGCCCCACCTCGGCACCTGTGAAAGGAAAACAGGAAACACACTTTAAGACCTGAACATGATGTCAGACCAAATGCACACATGCACACATGCACACATGCACACATGCACAGATGCACACGCACAAAAATACACTCCACCCTAAAGCAGACACACACAACACCAGCGATCTCAGAACATACACAATAGCAGGTGATGGTGGGGTACAGTATCACAAGCAAAACAGTCATATCACACATGTCAGCATGCAGGACATGTGTTGCTCAACAGCATGCAGTGCAAGTGTAGACAGTCCTTGTTACTAACAGTATACATGGCGTTAATGCATGTGTTTTGTTATTAAGTGATGGGCCTCCCCCTGGAACACAATGAATACACGGACACAGCATTGCTGGGCAGGTATTCAAAACTCTGTAATGTACTGTGCACCATAACTCACAGGTGTACATACCATGGCTGGATGTGTATCTGTGTGTCAGATAGGTATCTAATGCTGATTACAGCCTCTGTGTCTTTAGCAAATAATTGTAGACACATTTTTAGCACATGCATGATGAATATTCACACAACATCATCAGTGGTTCATGGATAATTGATGGAATACCATTCAACCACATACCCAATGTACGGTACTTATGGTGAGTGTAGATCATATTGTGGGCATGCCAGTGTCATCCATGACATGGCATGCTAAAACACAACTGCATATTTAAACACTACACATACCCAATGTGTGTCATATGACCTAGCCACTCAATAGCATCACAAGACATATATGTGTCAGTTGTGCAAATGGTGATTGGCATGCATATTGTTTAGAGGTGCATATGTGTGCACACACACGCAACATTAAGGTGTATAGCAATGAAAGCTATGTGTAGCAATGTGGTTACAATAACTGGATGGGGTATAGTACCATAAGCCATCATCATGAAGCATCATGTGTTCACTCAAGGCTACAAATGTTTCCCAAACCAGCACTAATCATGCTGTACCAGAACTGTACTACCTTGGCTACATTCACCATTTCACAACCAGTTGTTACATGAGTTTGTAAGGAGGCCAATAAGGAGCATTTCCTGACATGAATGTGTAGTGTGTTGCAAAGTGTTTAAATGCCCCATGAGAGGCCTCTACCCCTCCGATATATTATGTGTAATGTGTGGGTGAGATTTTGGATACTGGAGTGTGTCTTTACAGTAGGTTTGGGAATCATTTATGTGTAGCATGTTAAAATGCTCTTTGTATGACATAGATGTGTATGTTATGTGCATGTTGAGTATCAACTGTGCCTATCCAATGGTCACTACAGTCTAGCCACATTTGTTTGAGATGGTCTGGGTATTGCATGTGTTTGAGGCATCTAATCACATTAGTGAGATGTGCATGGTCTTACACCAAACATGCACAGCATGCATTATGGACAGGTGTGTTACATGTGTACATGGCCTACACCTTAACTATGACATGCACTTTTTATTTAAAATGATAAATGTAAAACACACTCACCAGCATCTGTCCACTGCCTTGATGTCACCCCAGAGGGGCCTACATAGAGATGAGACAGTTTGTCAGTGGCCACAACTGTGGCATTGCTACTGTGTGTTTGCAATCTTACAGTACAACAACAGTTTACACTCACAGGGCTACAGATTATGTTCCATATGATCAGTATTGCACAACAACAGGCTCCACATCTTTTAATGACACACTCCACATCTCACATATGCATGATCTACCAATACAGATAACAGTAGTCTACAGATATGCCATGTTACCTGCATGCTCCATGTATGCTTGCTGGGTGGCTCCAACCTCCTTCATAGTGTATGTCTGCTGCTGCTGTTGTTGGGCAGGTGCCACCAGGTTCAGGATCAGCTTCTCCACTCTGGTGAGGGAGGGTGGATATTAACACCACTTCCTGTTGCAAGCTGTTGTCTCCGCACATCAGCAGCACACTGACAGACATGTCTGAGAAGATCACTGCAGTGCTGGCGTACCTGCTCATATGTCCAGTTATGCAGGCCTACCTCATTTACCCTGCGGACAGCATCTTGCCACATTGCAGTACGGTCCTGCTGGTCCTGACTGGTTCGTGAGAACATGAGACTGTAGTGCTGAATCATATTGCTAGTAATTATATCATCTTCAGCACTACTGTAACTGGGGTTCCTGCGATGCGCCATGATCCCTGGAAGACATAAATATGAAAATATGTCTGAGCAAGTCATATGGCACATTTAACATTATACAGTACAGAAATCACTGAACTGCCATATATAGCAACCTATTAGCTTACTGAAAGTTAAACACTTTAACTGCTACTTATCACTGCTCACCCCACAACTGCTTGAAAGTGCCTGGCTCACTCTCTATCTAATTAACCATGTTCTGCACAGCAACAAAATAAAATCACTATATAAGACTATACAAGAGTACCTGGCATACTGTATGCAACACAATGCACCTCCTAGACACAGCAGATATACATCAAGCTGATGTGTAAAGAAATATATCATCCATCACAATGAGTGTAAGGTCCAGTAAATGTATTACTATTATACCACACAACTTGTTAATGGCAAACCCGTGGCCAAAATATGTGCACAATTGGGAATATAGGTCGCATACTGCTGTAGTATACTATGAATGTTGCTAGATGCGCAGTTATATGCTTCACCACACATATGTCAAAGGACATGTTACAGACATACCCACACACACATCAGACATAATTACCAGACACAAAGGTATGACAACCCAGATAAACTTTCAGTGTGTACTATGCAGTACTGTGTGTCAGTACTTACACAACCTTAATCTTGAGAAATGTAATCTGTGATGAATACAGGGACCACACAAAACAGTGGATGCAAGCAATGTGGACATGCACCATACTTTGGTGTACAGGCCCAGAGCTTCAAGTAGTACTACAGTACACACAGGATTTGGATTCAGCATCAGTACCAATCAATAATCATAGATGTAGTGCTTTAGCCTCCAATGACACACCCTAGTTAAAACCAAGGGACTTAATCACACTGTATGCAATAGCACTTTTTCTGCCTAGCAACAGAATACACAGCTTTTGCTAGGATCAAAGCAAGGACCCATAATACCATGACATAAAGAGTTTCCCACTAAGCTATCCCACAGATACATATCTTTGACGTATTCACAAACACATTGACCATCACAGTCAGTCAACAGTACAGAGAATTTATTGCAATAAGTAGATGTAGGTGTGTATGAGTATATATTACTATATATATATATATATATATATATATATATATATATATATATATATATATATATATACATCCATTGGTGTACATATACATATATATGTAGGTACATATACATTTCACCTTTCATAGTGAGAATATCAATTATACAAAGGATGTGAGGTGTACAGTAATGTAATAAAATTGCACAGTCTTGAGGAGATAAATGCATTGAAGGTGTTCATAGCCCAGGTAGCTTTAGCAGGCCTCACTGGCTTCAACATTGCAAACTGAACAAACCACCAACAGTGTTTAACCACCACATGTCATATACCAGAACTGTATGCTGTCTTGTTTGTCACACACTAAAACCTAAATACAAATATGTGCATACTAACCTTCACCAACATATATATCTCCACCCTTCACAAACAGTTACAATATGTCCCCTGCTCTATGCACATATACAGATGTGAATATATATATTTCTCCGTATGTGTGTGGCATACATACACAAGGTCCACACTGTTGTAAGTCCCTGGACCTCACAGCTGAACTGTTGGACCTTGCTGCAACACAAACAGGTGTCACATATGAACACACACTAACATTAGGGGGGTATATATGGCTACAAATGCTAGATAAGCATACTAGACTGCTACAGCAGTTGCCAATGCTAAGCTACACTTTAATATGACTATCATGCATGTGTTGTTCTGTTACACCCATGTCTATATAATGTCAGCACTAATCCCCACAACAGCCATTGGCCACACTACAGTACAGAACACAGATAACATGGATCAGATCTCTGACATTTAATGCTGAGCTACACATTTCACAGGTATGTCCCACTTCCCACAGGTACTCACTGTATTGTCCATAGCAGTAGTTAAGCAGAACATCTATGCATAAATAAGTACTGCTGCCACATATTAATGGTTCACATTATGTAGACTATTCTTCAATAACATCTACTACATGCCAGTAAATACATATGTGTCACATACCTTTCCTTTGTATGATTTGGTAATATTTCTTTTTCTTTTTCCTTTTCTCTGTCTCTATCTGTCTCTCTCTCTGTCACTCTCTGCAATAGAGTGATTGAGTTTGTTGGCAGAGATTGCAGCCTGCTTTTGTAGGTATTTGCACATGAGCATGTGATGGCCTCTGCACCAATTAGTGGCCACCATTTGATAACTGCATGCAGCCTGCTGTGCAGTAATTGCAGTAATCACTGTCATAGCAACCCAGTACTATAAATTGCTAACTCAGGTAGGTGTGGCCCTTTCAGCTTTCCAAGATGGAGATCATCCTTGTTTGCTGTGGACATCATTGTTTAAGACAGAAGGTTGGTATAGTTCTTATATCAGAAGCCAGGGGTGTAGCCAGTTATTTACATTTTATACTCAGACCTAATGTTGCTGCTTCCAGTACCCACTTGTCAGTGTAGAAATGTACTCACCCCTCAAAATGCTACCGCAAGATACATGGAAAGATGTACTTTCTTTTCAACTTTTACAATTAACTGCCATACAAAGCTAGTTATTGAGATGTATTCCTTTGGCACAAGAATTGTTTGTGAACTGCTATACTGTGAATATTCATTTACTCAGTTCTAAACAGTTTATGCTTTTTTAGTGTTGGCATTAGCACAAGCTGCTCAGAAAAACTGGACACATTTCAGTACTGTGAGTATGCTTACCTACATCCGTGATAGATCCTGCACACACAGGTATATTCTACATTTGGGTAGGGATGCAGAAGTACAGAGAGCGTAAGTATTATTGTGTGGATTTTATCTTGCTGGACTTACAGGGTTGCTGTGTATATGTTAGTTTATCAAGGCAAGTAGTCTGTCTGCGTAACTCCCAACTGTGGACCTATCCACATGGTAGCCAGAGAATAGCCTATTTTTTGTCTGTGCACCACACAGGTCTTTAAGGCAATAGAGCAATGGCATTGTTACAGTTGGTTGCTACCAGTACATGGCTACATCCATTTGTATTTCAGTGTTGTATTCCTACATAAGGGTATGCTTCCGAAACTCCTTCCAAAGCTATTTGCACAGTGTGTAACAGCAGAAAGGCTGATGTTGTTGTGTCTTTCGGCTTTTCCCGGTTTGGGGTCGCCACAGAGGAACTCCGATCCGCTAATGATTGGCAGTAGATTTTTACATGCCAAGTTGCCAGCTCTGACGCACAACATTCAATGAAGGTATGCCCATTCACGCATATCTCCACACAGAAGATGCTCTAGCTGAGAATCGAACAGGACAACGTCTTACTGTGAGGTGACAACGCTATGTCTCTGTATTTCTGCGTCTGCCAGACCTCTCAAACACTCAGGTACATATTTGAACAGACTCAGGGAAAAGTAAAGAAAAAGTCAGGGACACCTTTAAAATATTAGTGCCATTAAGTTGAAACGTTGAGAGAATCAGAGCATATGAATTAATACACCTTTTCTGAAGTAAAAGAAATGTCTAAGTCTTAATTATTGTCATTATTCATTAAGTGTAATTCACCAACTTTCTGCCCAAAGTCAGTAGTTTTAGAAGAGATTCAGAGGGACAGAGCTAAAATTTGTGTCAAAGTCAGGGACATCCCTGAAAATTAGGGCAGTTGGGAGGTATGGCCTCCGCCCTAAACAGATATGCCAGTGTTTGTCCTGCTGTGATACTGTGTGGGGCTGTAAAGTGATGGTGTAACATTATTTCCTGCTAGAATGGCTGCTTCTCTTATCACAGTCATGTAATGTAATCCCACAACAACTGTTGGTAAAGATCCACAGAACAAGTTGTGTGGTACGGTTTTCCTGTTTTTCCTTTACATTCACTCATTCTGATGCATGATATATTTATTTCAGCACCAACTTGTTGTATATCTACCATGGCTTAATGGTACTTCATGTTGTGTAGTGTGTACAAGGTCCAGGGGTTGAGACTAACAGAGGTGTTTTATTTTGCTCCTGAGCAGAACAAGGGCCCTCACATACAGAGTGACTAAGGCACTTTTAAACAGTTGTAAGCGGGTTTGCGTGGGTTTGCATGATGCTTAGCAATGCTTAGCTAAGAGCAAACAAGGGCACACTCGCTCAAACCCGCTAACTACTGCTTAATAGTGCTTACTCCCGCTAACCCTGTGCTCATTTCTTTGAAAGAAAAGAAAAATGGGGAGATAAGAAAGTGGTGAAAAAGGGGCACAAAGAGGGAAAGACAGTATTTAAAATAGCTCTGGATGTGCAGGATGGGTGTAGGGAAGGTCCATAGCTGCCCATTTCTTCAACAGCAACAGCTGTGCATATGGAATAAATTTGGAGGTAGATATGAAACCTTCAACCCCTGAGAGAGGGGTGAGGACAACAAAGTATGTTGTAATGCCAATTAAATTACATTTTATGTGTCCAGTGGACATGTATGCAAAATGGGCAGCTATGTATGGGGCGTAATTTTTTTTTGCGAGCAGATTGCCCTTTTTATTTTTCAGGTGAGAGTGGAATGTGGGGTAGGGGAAATAGGTATATTTGGGGAGGTAGGTTGGGGAGGTAAACAGACAAGACAAACAAGATGCATATAGGGGCAGTATATGACACATGTGGTGAGTGAATACCTTTGACAGGGAGGGATGTTTGGAAATCGCAAGCCCATGAGCCCACAGATGGAAACAGTGGGACTGAGGTCCCCACCCATGGGCAGTTACTACTGCACCTTTAGAGCCCAGAGGGTGGCTGTGCTGGGGGCTGTGTAGGAGAGGCAGGCTGACCCGGGAGTTGCGCCACTCATGCCTCAAGCTGGCATAGAGGTTCTGCAACAGAACATTCAATCTCTCTACGCACCACAGCCCAGACCGTTTGAAGGGTGATAGGTGGCCCTCTTCTGGCCCACGCTTGCACATGGGGGCCAAGCCCCATCCTCTGCAGCACTTCCACCCAAAGGTGGCACAGGTCCAATGGAGGAGGAGGTCCCAGGCTGGGCACCGGACCTGCTGGTGCCAGGTGCTATGGCCAGCTGAGCTGGAACAGATGCGTCGCTGGGACCGGCCTTCCCATACGAACTATGTTTTGGAGAGTTTAATAAAGATATGGGTTAGTAACAGTCAACAGCATTCCCAATTAATTATAACAGCATACAGAAGTATCCCCATTAACCCAACACACCAGATTTTTCAACAGTTGAAAAGCAAGCATAACACATGCATATATAGAACAATAGTGGACATTACAACAGCATGGAGGTTGAATTGATGGCAACAGGCCACCAATGTTGTGGTATTTTAACAGGGCACATGCATAGAAATAAATGGAAATATTTATAAACCAATAGGACATATGTCCCAACAAATGTTTTGAGATTAGACATACCGATTGAGGTGTAGAATTGCATTTTTTATGCACATACAGTAGGGTGGAAAAAGATAGCTCAATTAACAACTTATATATCCTTCTAATTTTCACTACATTCCTATTAACTGCAGTTATATGTCCCTTACATGTATTATTACACTACCCAATGTCCTTATATTGTGCAATTGGATTTTGCTAGATCATTACATACATGAGCTGTATCTTACATACAAACTGTCCAAGATGCAGATGTTACTGCTACATATTTTGAGAGTTGCTCACACACACTACTGCTAAGATGGTACACTGACAGCTCTACTTTCATATAATTATCTAGATATGTTCAGGTGAAAGTATCAGTTATATGTTAACAGCTCCCTACAATTCTGGCAGCACACTGACATTTCTGGGGAACACAATACCAAGCTACTTATGTGCCAGATTAACCTGTACATGCTGGGCATGAACCAACAGTTGAGGGCTGTAAATATGCATAAAGCTACTGGCACTCCCTTCATCCACGTTATATGGGCCTACCCAAGTGTGGGCTAACACTGCTTAATACAACAGTACTATTTGTAAAATGCAACAGTACAACAACATATCAAAGAAAATGACACAGACACGCTCCAGGAATTATACATTTATTAAATGATTATTACACCTTTATTTGTTGGGTTAAAACACTTTTTGAAGGATCTCTCATTTATTTTATATAACAGTACATGAAGAATAATTACTAACCTGCCTGATGACACAGCCTTTGCAACCTATCTTCATGGGCTTGCTGATTCATAGCCTGGACACCTGCAGCTGTGAAGTAAATGCAGTGATATTGAGACATACCTATCCATAGGATAGACAAGCATAGCAATTCTTAACTACTTAATACAATGGCTACTTACTCAGTACTGGGGCATTAGGCATCGCACAGGATTCCTAGAGCCACTGGTCCAGTTGATCCTCCTTACATCACTTCAGGTCAGAATAATGGTGCCTGACCTGCTCACCAGTCCGAGGAACACCAGTGGCACTGGTGGGATCACAAGCAAAACTGTTCCAGGCCTCCATTTTATATTGGGTGCCCTTGTACTGGCCCCGCAGGAGTCTTTCCTCATGATTGTGGACAAGGAGCCAAATCATTACTTTGGACTCCTCAATGCCCCAGCGTTGCACTCGAAATCGAGTGCCTTCTCCAACACCAGCCATGCTGACTGCAGAAGGGAGCTACAACCAGTTATGGCAAGTATTCCCATCTGTGGAGCTTAACTTTGAAAAACTCAGCTGTAGGCACACCTGCTTAGCTGATGCTGGCAATGTTTAAAATTCCTTTGATAGATATGTGTCTGTTGAATGTGCATGGTTATGAAATGCTGTCATGCCTTAGTGGTTCAGTACTGTGACTATAATGCACAGTATCCTGAGTTCGAGCCCTGTCACTGCTTTTTATTTTCATACTGGCCAGACCTGAATGGTTAAGGTACAGTAAAGGAGGTGTGGCCGTGTTTAGCCAACTTTGCTCAACTTTGCCCAACTTTGCCCAACGTTGCTCGATGTTGCCTGACGTTGCCCGACATTGCGCTGGTTAATGCTGTGCACAGCTACACGCAAATACATTGTAGTTGCACTGGTTGGCGAGGTGCGCAGCTGCGTGCAAAGACATTGCGCTTGTTAATACGGTGCTCAGCTACGAGCAATTGGATTTAAATATGCTCAATACTGGTAAAATGTGCTTAGCAGTGCTTTATATTACTTAAAATAAGTTACTCATGCCTCAGAATGCATAACCATTTCACCTACACACACACACACATATATATATATATATATATATATATATATATATATATATATATATATATATATATATAATTTGTTCACTACTACATATAACATTTGAATGCTTTTTACAAAACTTATACATGATAAATGTCAGGAAATATTTTTGTATACAGATTTCCAACAGAAAATGGAACGTGCACTAGTGGGACTGGAATCGGGAATGCCTCCTCTTTGTGCGAAGGCTCTAACCACTACGCTATCGCTATTTTGCTTAATTTGCATATATTTTTCTTATTATCCTCTTCGATGTCTAAGCTGCTAACTGTAGCTAAGCAATGGGTAAACATGCGCAAACACACACAAATATGGGCAGCTATATAGGAAATAAAACAAAAAAAATTAATTTCTTGTAATTTTTAAATTTGTACAAGGGGGAGTGTAGTGTTACAATGTACACATGTGAGCGGACTCGCTCATGTAACCTGACATTTCTCGAGTTTCGTCATTGCAGGGGCGTGGATTTTTGGACTGCTCGGCAGTCCGACACGCCCCCTACACTCGTCCATGCTCCGTGTAAGCTTTAGAGTTGAGGCAGCGTGCCTTCATTAATATGCATGGTGCGCTGCCATCATACTCTTAGACTGGCGCTTCCGTGTAAGACTAATCTAGTCTTACATGGAAGATTAGTAAATCCTGGGGAACATTTTTCTCAAAATAGATGAAGGTAATTTTACCTAGTCAGTGTTCATCAGCCTAACAAAAGGCTTTGACCTGTTCAATTTCACAGTTTTGTTTCTCTCACTTATTTCCTGTCCAGTCTGGTTCAGAGACATTTTTTAACTGACAAGAGTTTTTGTAGTTAGATATGTGCTGCAACTTCTGCAACTGCCACCCTGACTAAAGGGGATCCATAAGGCTCTATCTTGTCTCCCATATTGTTTTCCAAGTAAACCATCCCACATCCACCTCATCTTATGTGCTATCAATGTCGTGGATTACATATTTCACTATTTTCATACCATCATCAAAAAACAGTAAGAGTAAAGTTTCCAGCAATTTTCCAACCAGCTGCAAATCAACTGGCTGCCCTTAAACACACACACACACACACACACACACACACACACACACACACACACACACACACACACACACACACACACACACACACACACACACACACACACACCTCCTAAACTCTTAAACACTTAAACACGCACATGCTCACACCTACCTCTTATTTGTAGCTTTGTCTGCAGTCCAAATGTCTTCTGGAATTCAAATTCCGTGCGGGAGTGGAAGATGATGTAAACCATTAGTCGCTTCTGTGTGACTGGACCCTCTTGCACCTGCCTGCGGGCACCCTTGGTGAAAGGGCTGTGTAGGACCAATTCTGTACAGAATAACATTTGTTGATTTACCTCTAAAGACTAAGATCTGCTATCTAAGGTACTGTGTAAATAATTTAAATATCCCTAAGATTAACTCCGCAAAGCCAAAGTGAGCTCTTTTTATTTTATCTTTAAAATTAAACCCATGTTTTTTAATTATTTCTGTCTTCAGTGTCATTAAAAGATTGACAGCGGTGGGAGATGCGGGCAGCTTGGCTAAAGAAATAACAAATAATAGCTCTTCACTATTCCTTTGATGCCCAATACTAAAACTATTTGAGTTAGTTGTTCCTATCAATTTTTGTGAAGTCAAAAACATATCCTCCTATCTGACTTCTACTTTGCTCTTGTGTTGCAATTTGGAAGGTGCACTTTGTGTGGGTGGTCCAATGAGAATAATGACAACTAATTGGTGTTGCAATAAAGTGACAAAGTACCAAAACTTACTTTGGTTCTGCACTTTGGTGTTGCATGCTGTTGGAAACTGGGGAATATAGGTAATAAACTGTTTTCATTATAAAACTGTTCCTGGGATTTATTGCAGTTGTCTCCTATTTATTTTTCTGCTGTTTCTTTCTATACCTACAAACACAGGGATTTGCTGAAAGTCTTAGCAGAATCTAAGAAAGAAACGAATCATAAGCCTGAGTAGCTAAAATAATTAGTGGAACTGACTAATTTTATTGCTCTCTTCCCCCAAGAACAGTACCTTCCATTAAGAAACAAAGTAAAGACAACATCAAGTCTTATTTAGTAAGTTTTTTTAAGGTTTGTCATCCTAAAACAAAGAGTTAGAAGGTCACACTGAAAAACCAATCAGAAAAAAATAAATGAAAACTCCAGCCAAGCTAGAACTTCCAATGAGTGACCTCCCAAACCTCCTGTATCAGAGGCACATGGGATATATGCAAATGACCCTTATGAACATCAGTTTTCTCAGCTATATGGTGATTCTCATTGCCCATGACTTTTACATTTGAAGTCGTTGTAATGGACAATTTCAGGCCAATAAAGCCAAACCCCACTAGCCATGGATATGCATATTTTGGCCTTATTATGACCTCATCAGCATAGCATAAGCAGAGTGTTCGACTAAGCATAAAAAACACAGGGTTGTTATACCCAGCTGAGGTCACTCATTGGAAGGTTTGTCATCCTGGAAAACTGGGATAAATCAGAATAGGTTCATAGGTATGTACTAGACTAACAACCACAAGGTCCTAGTTATGTATCCCAAATCTCTGACAAGTTCTGGTACTCTTGATGAGTAAGCAGGGGCTTGGGAGATGAAACATTTACAAGCAAGGCCTGGAAGATAAATCATTTATGGTCTGTCTATGTCCATTATAGATGTAGGTGTCAAACCAGGTATGAATTTTCTATTCCCCATCCAATTGTCCAAGTTACACTTGAATTGGGTTAAAAGATTAGCTCTTCTTCACACTGATGGGGAGCCTGTTCCAGAGAAGTGGTAATTTCTAGGATACATACCTGTCTCTTCAGCAGGTCCTATTTATATCACAGGCAGGGTTTAAGCCTTTAGAATGGGTAATTCTGGTTCTGTTTATTTTGCAGATATGCAGGATGTCCATCAGGGTGGGGTCTGCCAATGCTTTGCATAGATCTTCCCTCAAAAGCCTGTAGAAGACAGAATACAGGGACAGGGCCTTGAGGCACTCGGCATAGGGTGTGTTACTTATGCTCTTTATTCTTTCAGTGAGGAACATCTGTGGCCATTCCAGTTGTTAGATGTGCCTGGTTAGGTGCATAACAAAGGGGGCATTGTACTCAATTACTGGTCTGATGAATGCTGAATACAATGGAAGAATGACCTCCTTGGACCTAGATGCAATACCTTTGTTTATAAGTTGTACAACATACGTAGAATGATTTCTTCAATACTGTAGACACATGATGGCCAAAGGCAAGATTACTGTCTGTGTGTGTCCCCGAGTATCTGACTATTGGTTCGACTCTTAAGGGTGTGTTATCTTTATTTATTTTATTTATTTTATTTTACATTTGTTGACCGGGAATTTCTGACTGAGCTAAAACTCTTTTTCAGCGGAGGACCGGGGAGAAAAGTTCCAAATAGTTCAACAATTTAACATAACATAGAGTAACATGGTTCAAAATAGTTCAACAATTTAGACATAATATAAAATAACATGGTAAATTAAAATCACATTCAGTAGTCACAAAAAGTTTACAAGTCTTAGGACAAAAGGGGATAACAACAAGAGCAAGCACATTCAGTAGTCACAAAAGTTTTCAGGTCTTGAAACACAGGGAGGTAACAGCAAGAGCATGGGAAGTTACATAAAAATAGGATAGGCAGTAAAGTATTTATACTATGTTTTACATTACAGAGGTAGTAGCTCCACAGGTATTTGTAGATTTGGAGATAAGGAAGAATGTTTAGAGGTAGCTAGAGGGGATGGAAATAGAGTAAGCTGTGCAGGGGAGATAGGGTTAATGTAGAGGAGGAAAGTAAGGAGTAAAGGGGATAGATGGTTGCCATTTAAGATGGATGTAGTCAGGGAGGGTGCGTACAGTGGCAGATCCAATTTCTTTAAAAATATTCTTTGGTGGCTGATTTAAATTGTTTAGGGTTTGTGAGGGTCCTGATTTCAAGTGGGGGCTGTTCCATGCAATAGAGGGGAGGTAGCTATAACTGTTACACCCCATTTTTAAGTTGAGTTTGTAGACCTTTAATAGGTCTTAGGATGAGCTTTGGAGATGTCTTGTAGGGGAATAGTGGGAGATGAGGGAAGATAGAGCTGGGCAGAAAGCTGGTTGATAAAGAATGGAGTGTAAGATTTGGAGCTGTGACTGGAGAAGCAGGTGTGGTAGTTCAAGCCAGTTCAAGTATTTTAGGGCTAGACAGTGGTGGGATTTATAGGGTTATCAATATGATATCACGAAAGGATACTATTGTACAATTCTTGGCATTTATTTTTTTAGTTATTTGTCTATGTCAGCTCTTCCAGGACAACTTTAGTGATGGTGGGGGACTCCATGACTGCTCCTAATTTGCAACCAGGTGCAAATTTAGTCAACCAGAGGACATTGACATTGGCCTTGACTTCAGAGAAGTAAATGCCAAAAAGAAGCAGTCCCAGGACAGATCCCTGAGGGACTTCACTTGTGACTGGCCTCTTTGTAGACCAGTTTAAACTTCCTGGGTCCTGTCTGTGAGCCAGCTGGCTATCCTCTAGGTGACATAAGGGTTTATACCTAACATCTTGAATTTGAGGGGGTGGGAGGTTGGCATAATGGTTATGGCGTTTACCTTACAGACACAAGGTACAGGGTTCGATTCTCACATGGGGTATCTGGCTAGGCTTAAAATGGACCACAAGGGCAGTTAGCTTAGTAATAATCTATGGACCTATGTTAACAATGCCTTAGTGGGGTATTGTGTCAAATGCCTTGGCTAAGTCAAGGTAAGCAGTGTGAACTGTTTTACCCTCAACCACTGATTTGGTGACCTTCTCAAAAAAAGTCTACCGGGTTGAGAAGGCATGACCTGCCCTTGATGAAACAAAACTGGGTTGGGTCCAGTATCTGGAGGTTTCCTAAGTCATTATCATGTTCATTTCCATGATAATTATTTTCATGGCTTTGCATATGAGACTAGTGAGACATATGGATCTGTGGTTTCCAGGGTCTGTAGGTGGCCCACCTGTGTGCAGAAGGATCACCATTCATGAGGTATGAAGACTGTAGGCTACAGGTAAATAGCAATTCTGGAGGATGTGATAGGTCATGCTTCACGGTATTTAGAAGGCATCCTGTGTTATTGTCTGGGCCCACTGATGCAGTGTTCTTGGCCTTAGAGAGAGCACTGAGGACCTGTTTCCTAGTGATAGTAGGGAGGAGTTATACTTGATGGTATTTCCTAACGGGAGGTTGACAGGGAGAAAGTTAGAGATCAATTTATCAGCCAGTAGGTCTTCTATATCCTCTGGCTAAGTATAGGTGACTTCATTAACAATGAGCTCTACACACAACTGAACATTGCCTTTGAGGTTGTGGACATTGTTAAAGAATGCTTTGTGGTTGTCCTTGGCCTGGGAGGCCAAATTTAACTTAAATGTGGCTTTGGTAGACTTTATGTGTCCTCTGAGTTATTTGTTTTATTGGATGAGAGTATTTTTATCCTGATGGGTGCTACACCTCCTAATTTTCTGCCACGATTTTCTTCCTTCTGCTATACAGCCTTCTGAGGGTGGCTTGTTTTTTCAGTTATTTCTGTACTTATTCCTGGTGAGTACAATTGCTTCTATGCAGCTATTAACATGCTTGTATAGGGTTTTTGTGAACAGTTCCATGTAGGCAGCAGTGTTCACAGAGTTTATGGGGGCATGAAATGTTGCCAGGTTATCTCTTAATAGTAGGAAGTTAGCCTTAAAGCAGTTCCTGAACATTCCAGAGTTAGCCCTGATTCCGGGCTTTATTTTAAGACTGTTTTGTGGTCTGACCTTACCAGAGAAGACATTATGCTAGAGGGTGTGTAGCACTCTCCCTATTTCCGAGGACCAGATCCAGTATACTTGGGTCCTTGGTTGGCTTATTGACAATCTGGTCCAGGGAGTTTGTGTTTACAAAATCCAGGAATCTGTCTGTGCCTGCATGTTTAGTGCTGTATATGATTCCCAGTTAATAATGGGGTAATTAAAGTTGCCCATGAATATGATATTGGGTTGGATGACGAATGTTTCCAATAAGCTTAAAGGGTCTATATTATATCATCGAATGCTTAAAAAAGTGAATGATGAATAATTGACCCCATATAAGCGAAAGCTTACAATCTCGAAAGCTCAGAACAACGATTTTTTTTCCAAGGGAAAAAAATCGCTGCTCCAAAAATTGAAAGAATACATAAAGTGGGGGGCTTCACCCCCACACCACCTATTTAACTATACCAACTCCAAGATCACACTACAGTGCCGAAAATGGCAAAGTAATGGAAGCGGCCAGGCAAATTCTTTCCCTGGGAAAGAATTCACTTAAAAGCCGATTCGCTATTTTGCCTTTTCGTTGTTTTAAGTTCGACCAAGATGCATTTGATATAATGCATCTTCGGTCATCTAATAGGAACCCAGCTTAAATACATGTTGTAGGTTTCCTGAATCATAGAAGGGACCTACAGCTTGCAGGGAAGTGGTATGAGATTTGCCTGTGGCGATATGAACATGGAGAAGTTCAAGTGTATTGTCTGACCAGCCTTAAGGTATACTTATTTTTGATGTAAATCAATTCACCTCCACCTTTAGTCCTCATTAGTGTAGTAGCTGGTCTAAATGTGTGAAGGGCATTATAGCCTTGCACTGCCAGGGTGCTCTCCATGGCTTTAACCCATGTCTTAGTGACTGCATCAGATGTAAACATTTTCTAGGGTGAGGAAAGCTTGTAGGTAGTGGAGTTTTTTGCATAGACTCCTAACACTGAGCAGTGACACCTTTAGATTTTCTTGGTTTTGATTTGCTATGTTGAAAGTACTTTCACTTTGACATTATTTAAAAAAGGTACTATGGGGTAGGACCATGTTTTAGCTAATATTTGAATGCCCAGAGGGGAGAGGTGCAGTCCATCCCTGGCAAAGCAGCATTGTCTGTTGACCATTTGCATCCATGCTGACAAATATTGCAAACCTTTAGAATGACACCTGAAACCAAGACAGTTAATAAAGTAAGTCATCTTTTCATATTGGAGCATCATCCTTGGGGTAGGGGAAATGCTGCTCAATGCTAGGCTCATACAAACCTGGGACACATATTCCTAGAGCTCCATGACATAAGTTCATAGGTTCATAGGTTGGTACTAGGCTATCGGCCCTAGGGCCTATACAAGCCTAGACATAACAATTCCCTGGCTATTTCTTCCAGAATATTTACTTCCCTGATCCCCTGTCTAACAGGGCAACTGACATGATCCCCGGGGTGAATTTTGTATCTCCCATTCAATCATCAAGGTTCCTTTTGAAGGGGGCCAAAGAGGCACTCAGCTTGACATGTATGGGCAGTCTATTCCAGAGTCTGGTAGTCCCTGGGTCAGGAACCTATCCCTCCAGCATGTTTTGTTCATTGTGATGATCAGGTTTAGATCACTGGAGCATGTGGCTCTGAGGGATTGGGATTTCTTTAAGTGTAGCATGTCCAGCAGCTCTGTGTCTGACATGGCCTTGTATATTAAGCAGAGATCGCCTCTGAGTAGGCGTTATGTGACAGAGTATAGCTGGAGTTTTTTTAGACGGTCAGCATAGGGCATCTGCTTTAGGCTTGTGATTCTTTTAGTGAGGTGACTAAAGTCAGGCACACTGATGTCCCACTCACCAGGCTGAACAAGGAGGAAATTACAGTCAGCTGCCTGTCGGGTGCCAGTATCCGCCACATCATGCATACACTCAAGTCACTCCACAACAAGTACAAATATGACTCTGTCATTGTCCATGTTGGAGTGAATGACTTGAGATGTACCTCCCTGGACTACATGAAAAGAGACATGGAAGAGCTCTCAGATCATTTGGCCCAGGCAGGTATGACCCTAGCTCTGAGTACATCCTGTCTTCACCCAGAATGATACCACAGTATAAGGACAAAATGATTGACTTCAGCAAGTTTCTAGTGCCATTCAAAGGGGATCTCTCTTCATATAGTCTAGGGAGGTACGTCTCAGGTTATTTACACACACATGGACTATGACTGAGTCATACTGGTAATTGTGGTCCAGTGACCTCAGTGCATGTGTAATGTTGCGGATCCTGTCCCTGATAAGCAACAGACTGTGACTTTCTCCTTATTCAACCTGGTGAAAGGGACAGCAGTGTGTATCACAATGGAGTCTCAAATTACCAGAATGTTGGATTGTGTTGTGGCTTGCCATGGCTTAGATGTCGAGGCTCTACGAGATATGACTGTATATGTTGATGTGGGTGGTATTTTGAAAGTGTGCATTTGGGGCTGCTGAGGGTATTTGCTATGTATACTTCATGTAGGAGGTCTGTGGGTTTTAGGAAGGTTACATTTAAGTGCCCCAGTATATGTGTGTCTATGTATCTGATTTGAACTGTGTATGATGGGTGCAGAGTGTGTGTGTGCTACTGACAACCTTATTGACATTAGGAGTGCTTTTATGTGAGAGGTTTGCCTCCAGTGACATTGTGTAAATATATCTCTCACATACCTTATCAGTTTGTTTGAGGATTAGCTAGTTGCTAGCAAACATGTGGCAATTTCTACATTGCATCAAGATGCCCATATCCAAAGATAGCAAATAAAGGCAGTTCAAGCAGGAACCAAACCACAATATAGAGCAAAAACACTAATGGCTCAGTTAAATCCCAGAGTTTAATAATAAAAAAAAAAAAAACCCCAGAATGGAAGCCTTAACACCATACCAGTGCTTTATTAGGCATTAAAAGGTTTCTTTCACATACGATACTCATTAAATAACAAACGGCCAAAGTCACATGTTACAAAACATCCAATAAAAATGCAACCATTTAATCTAAAATGTTTCTGTTTCAAAACACATGTAACTGACACAACTTGTTTTAAACTGGGGGTATGGTTGTCTCTAAAACAGTGTCACCCCCAGTTTAAATGAAGCTGTGTCAATGTTATTGGTGAAATTTAATGGGTACTTTTACAGGAAAAAGTTCAACTCAATGTGTCTGCATCTATACAGGGCACTGCCAAACACTTCAAGGGGAAATAAATATTCCCTGATGATTTATGGATGAAGTATTTGGGGAAGATACAATGCCCCTTTGCTTTTTCTCTTATTGAAGGAAAACAGTAGCACCTGTCCCAAGATGCACAGCAGACCACAGGCTCATTGGTGATTAGCAGTCTTGTCCTAGATTATGTAGGGGCCTGTAGGCTAGTTATAGCCTTTTCCTGGTAGATGCCATGAATAGCAACCAGACCAATCAGGAAGATCCCACACAGACACTCACTGCCCAGTCAGAGACAGGCAGGGACACATGCCTTCTGCTCCATCTGTCACCAAGAGCAAAATATAAGCACAGATTCCAAGCTAGCATGTATGAAGCTCTTATCAGGCTTTCTGGTGATCAGCAGTCTCCAGGAAATCCTTCTCTCAGCAGGACCAAAACAGAAGCATGAACCCCAAGATGCCTACTAAGAGGCAGAATGTGGACTGTCCAATACTTGGTGGTCTTGGACTAGATGTTACAGATTTAAAGGTAAGATGGAAAAATGGGTTAATATCCTAAGAGTTGCAGTGTGCACTAAGAAGTTAGGTATGAAAGAGGGGGTAACTCAAGCTTTAGCAATCTAAAGGGAGAGCCACTAATTTTAAAAAACAAGATAGATTAGAGTGGAATGGGCACTTAGTATTCTGGCTTTATGGAATATAGTTAGATGGACAATATATTTATATATCTGAAATGGAGTGATTTCACAAAATGATAACTTTGTGGTTACTGCCAATAGCTAATGAAAGAGGAGAGGGGAGGATGTATGTGGTGAAATTGCCAGTGTGGGTAGGAGGAGACATGGATTCGTCTGAGGATTTTATGAGGGCGAAGTGGATAACAACTTTTAGAGAGTGGATGCCCTTAAATTTAACTAGGTAAAAATGCAATTAGTTTTATTAAGATAGTATACCAGCAATTGCGACTTGCAAGATGTGACTGGGAATATGCTTTTAGTGATGGTATTGTCTAGGTAAATGCAGGAATCACATCTGAAGTTTTCTGCTTCATAGGCAGTCAAAGCCACTGGAATGTGTCAAAACATGCTGTGGTGGCATCGCTTGTGCTGTTGTATTGGTTAAATCTTTGCAGCGGATTTATTGAATGATCGATATTGAGCTTGCTATTGCTGCATCTACCTTCCTGGGTCTTCTAACTACATGCCATATCACCCAGGCACACCTTCCTTGAATGGACATCCACAATGGAACATTTGAAGTGCCTTAACATACAACCTTTCCCCCAAGACTACCTACATCTTGCTATTGCTGCAACTACTTACCAGGGTCTTCCAACTACATGCCATATCACCCAGGCATACCTTCTTTGAATGGACATTTACAATGGAACATCTGAAATGCCTTAACATACAACCTTTCCCCCAAGACTACCTATGTCTTGCTATTGTTGGGTCTACCTCCCCGGGTCTTCCAACTGCATGCCATATCACCCAGGCACACCTTCCTTGAACGGATATCCACAATGGAACATCTGAAGTGTCTTAACATACAACCTTTCCCCCAAGACTACCTATGTGTATGTAAAGCAAACTTTTGTATTAAACCTACTGTTTTGGCTTACAGTACTTAATTTTTAGCACTCCAACCACATTTGCTAGCAGCCTACTGTGGTCTACTCTTCCCCCTGATCTTTTTCCCACTTTCTTGGCCGTTCTGTCTTTCCCAGTTGTAACTTACACTTTTTTGCCATTAGGTGGCAGTGTTTACTCACTCCCCATACTTACTCCTTGCCTTTGCTGTTCTACCTGAGATGTACTTCACCCCAGTGAATTTCCTTTCCACTCTAATAGCATTTACCTTTCCTTGTCTGCTCTGCCCCACTTTTTTCATCCACATTTCAGCATAACCTCTGCTGCCGTGTCCTAGCAGTCCCTCCGAGCTTCCTCTCTCCAGTCCTATTAAGCTGATTGTTTTTGATTACCCACCTTCCTTCTCCTCAGCTCTAATCTGCTCCGTTCATTCTGCAGGCTCACTCCACTCCCCTACCCTGCCCCCAATTCCCACCCACCTCCACTACGTCCACATTTATAGCCATAGCACCACTCACACACCCAAAAGGTACAATCATAAGTTCATCAGCCACACCCACACAATCCCCCCCACTCCCCTTAGCTATCTCTCACTTTAGAACTAGCTTGACTAATCCTATAGCCAATCGACTCTCCACTCTACTACAATTTCTCCAAAACCACAATACTCAAACACCATTGTGCCTCTAAAACCTACCTCCTTTGCACTCCTTCATTTTCTTCTTCTCTTCCTAACCCACCTTCATCTTCTCACCAGTCCTCAAATTCTAATCACTCTCCCTCCTTTCATATAACTTCTATATACCCCACATATGTTAAACACTCCACCACCACTATATCACCTCATCTCTATTTCCTCAATAGAAACCTCCTATTCCCTTATAAACTCATTCGTGCTCACTGCATCTCATCCCCAATCCCTAACCACACTACTATAACACAACACCCAACTCTCAAACAGGACACTAAGCACTCTAATTTCCTTTTTTCCCATATTCATCAACTTATTACCAACCTTCTCTCTGGTGACATTTACCTGAACCCTGGTCCCTCTCCCTCTCTTCATTCAAACCCACCCCTCCCCCTCCCACATCCTGCAAATCTCTTCTTTTCACTGCATTGAATGCTTGAAGCTTATGTAACAAGATTCCAAATGTCTATGCCTGGTTCCAACACAACCACCCAGATATCTTATCCATTATTGAAACCTGGTTAAGGCCACACATAAAAGATCCTGAAATCATTCCCCCCAACTACAATATAATTAGAAATGACAGGACCCTCAAAAAGGTGGTGGAGTAGCTCTTATCTACTCCTTCCTTACAGTTACTCCCTTCACCAAACCCATACCCCAATTCACCAATGCCAAACTAACCTGTCCCTCCTCCAGATGAATAGAAACAAACAAATATGTATAGCCGCCCTTTACATTCCTCCAGGAGACAATATCCCCATTCTTGAGGATATCCTCTCCTGGTTCTCCCCTAACATTACCAATGAGACCATAATCCTCTGTGACACTAATATTAACTGGACCGATATTCAATCTCCTACTTCTCCACACAACATAAACTTATACAACTTCTCACAACTAATAAACTCTACTACCAGGCCCTTGAAACACTTCTCCTCTGGTACTACTCTTGGCTGGAGTCTTGTTTCCCATCCCCAATACATCTCTGACAGTGGTATCATACCTGACACTCTTAGTGATCATCTTCCCTCTTTTGCTCATTGCCTTCCTTCCTCCTTACAACTATCCCACACTTATATCTCCTCCCGCTCTCTCAGAAACTTCAACCCTGAAACCTTCTCCAGCTCTCTAAAACTCAAAAACTGGAGCCCTCTAAAAAACATCTCCCTAGATAATGTGGTAGCCTACTTTAATACTACATTCTTAGACCTGTTAAATATCCATGCTCCCTCCAGAACCAAAAGAATTAAAAGTAAAACTGTCCCATGGTTAACCAAAGGCACTACAACCATCATGCATCTCTGTGACAAAGTCTGGAAACATTACCAGAAAAATAAAACCCATACCACTCTGGCTGAATATAAGCTACTACGTAACAAAGTAAAAAAAAAAACTTGTTGCAACTGAACGCAAATCCTACTTCTCCACCCTTCAAAATAACCATAAGGCCAACCCCAAAACATTCTGGAATGGCATCACCACCCTCCTGAATCCTGGCAAAAGAGACAATCCCTGCCCTGATCCAAATGTACCAGACATCTCCTTAGCCACCCAATTTAACTCCTTCTTTATTGATTCTATAGCCAAACTACTTCCTTCGACAACAAAGCTTCAATTCCACCTCCTCCTATCTCTCCCTTCCCTAACACTACCACCTCACAACCACCTTCCTTCACTATCAAAGCCATTTCTATCTCCACCATAAAAAACTCCTTCAGAAACTGAAACCATGCTCAAATGCC
This sequence comes from Protopterus annectens, assembly GCF_019279795.1. NCBI lineage: Eukaryota > Metazoa > Chordata > Ceratodontiformes > Protopteridae > Protopterus > Protopterus annectens. The sequence goes on along the minus strand of NC_056736.1, from coordinate 436,249,438 downwards.
CCTGATGACCTTCCTTCCTACTTCCTCAAAATGGCTGCTAATGCCATCTCCTTTCCCATCTCCATTCTAATAAACCACTCAATTCAAGAAAACTATGTACCCCTACTCAGGAAAAAGGCCTATATCATTCCCCCTTCGCAAAGGAGGTAATAACAACAACATTCCCAATTTCCAGCCAATCACTATCTTATCCCCTATCTCAAAAGTTCTAGAAAAGTGTATCCACCTTCAGCTTCTACCCTACATCACAAACAACCACCTACTTACCCCCACACAACATGGTTTTAGACCTGGCCACAGTACCACAATCGCTCTTGTGTCCTTCCTCGAAACAGTCAACAAAGCCCGGGATTTGGGCTGTCTAGTGTCCACCCTGCTTCTGGACTTATCCAAGGCCTTTGACACTATCTCCCATAACCTTCTCCTATCTAAACTCTCTAATCTAAACCTATCCCACTCTTCTGTCAACTGGTTTTCTAGTTACCTTTCTGACAGACAACAAGCTGTGAAATGGAAAAAAAGCCACTTCCTTAGTACAACTACAGGCATACCCCAGAGTTCCATACTGGGTCCCCTACTGTTCAACATTTTTATAAATGACTTCCACCAAAACATTCCTAGTGCTAAACTGATTCAATAAGCTGATGACTCTACAATCATTTTCTCTGCCACTTCCACCTCCACTCTCTTAAAACTAACTCAGAATGCTTTCTCTTATACCGAACCTTGGATGATAAACAACCACCTATCACTCAACCCATCAAAAACTACAATTATGTTATTTTCCCCTTCAAAAAGTACCATTATAGACAAGAACTCATTCTCCATTACTAGTCAAAACAATACCTATCTCGAATTAGCCTCCCATGTAAAGCTTTACTGGTGAACAGTTAAAATCTGATACTCACCTACTAACCAATATAAAGAAAATCCACCAGAAACTAAACATGCTCTACTGCTATAACTGCTATATCACTCCCAGTACTAAACTTGTACTCTCTGACACCTTCCTCATTCCTTCTGTCCTATATGGTGCCCCACTTCTTACCAACCTTCAATCTTCTCTAAAAACAAAGCTATTATCCTGTTATAACAACATTTCTAAGTTTGCTACTTCAAAATGCACCAACAGACTTCTAAGATCCAATAACCAGAATTTGCTTGAACTGCACAAGCCTGCTTGTCCACCAGGGAAACACCTACTATCCTTTTCCCTAGCTCACCTCTGGAACTCTCTGCCACTTCTTATTCATACTACTGACAACCACTCTACCTTTAAGACCCTGCTTCATTCCCATCTCAAAACCCTCTGGGAATGTTCCTGCTCTCATCCCACATGACTCACCTCTTTTTTCCCCATTTCTCACACTCCTTTACTTCTCTCTTCTCTTCATCATACTGAGCTTCTCTGACTACGACCATCTCCAATTTACTCATTTACTCCTACTCTTGCGCTACTTTTTTTCGTATTGTTCCACCCTTCTTACATTCAACAACGAACACCTCTTATCCCCCTATCTTACTTTAACTCTGCTAAGATTTCATGTAAAATTGTAATGTCAACCCTGTATCCTTTCACATTGTAACAAATCTAACAGGAATATGTACCAATGGATTTTTCTTATTTTAATTGACTTATTTATGTGTGTATGTGTGTGTGTGTAATTTTACATTTTACTTTTTTAACTGTATTTTCACTACAATTGTAGATTTTTTTAGCATGTTATGTAATACCATCGTTCTTCAATAGTATTACATAAATGAAAATGTATTGTCTTCACATTATATTGTCGTTCATGGAGTTTTTCTCCCCGGGACTCCATTGAAAATGGGCTCCTTGGCCCAATGGACTATCCCAGTAAACAAACTGTAAAATAAATAAACATAATGGGTAGGCAACTAAAGAGACACTTGAGTTTAAAAACACAGCAGCACCAGGGTTGAGGGATTTTAATCTCTGTATGACTCACTAGAGACACAGCTGTGGCCGCTTTCCTTCTTTAAATATGCAGCTGATAGTAGAATACAAGTAAAAGACAGTTTAAAGAAAATACACCATACTATACAAAATAGAAGAGGGCAAGAAAGCAATACAATTTACAAGAAAGCAAAAACAAACTAACCTTTCCTTCACAGCAATCTATGGCAGAGTCTGAGTGAGCTTTTCCAGTAAAACTTTGAATATTTTCTTTTATCTCGTAAGTACAAGGTTTAGTTCCTAGCTCTACCCTCAGTTCACAGGTTACTAACATTACTTGACCTGTTCTAATTTCTGTGTGACTCGCAAGAGACACAGCTGAGGTCTCTTTTATGGTTTAATTGTGTAATTGAAAGCAGAATGCAAGAAAAATCCAGTGTAAAGAAAATACACCGCAATAAACAAAATAGAAGGAGGCAGTAAAGCAATGCAAATGACAAGAAAGCAAAAACTAACATTTCCTTAGAATCAAAATGGGCCAAAATTCCTTCTTCCCAGCCAACATGAAATGTTGAAACTTACATGATCATGGAGAGTACTGATTATACTGATAATGAAAGGGCAGCTAAAGAAGCACTTGAGTTTAAAAACACAACAGCAACAGGGTGAGGGAAAAATGAAAAACAGAAGTCAATAAAGCAATACAAATTACAAGAAAACAAAAACAAACTAACCTTTCCCATGCAGCAATCAGAATGGGCCAAAATTCTTTCTTTCCAGCCAACAGGACATGCTGAATCTTACATGAACGAAACTGATTATACTGACAATGTCTGTCTTTCGGCTTTTTCTCGGTAAGGGGTCACCACAGCGGAACTCCGGTTCGCTAATGATTGGCAGTAGATTTTTATGAAATGCCAAGGTGCCAGCTCGACACCCAACCTTCAACAAAGGCACGCCCATTTACGCACGCATGTCTTTCGAATGCTACCCAACCGTGGGGAGGACATGCAGACTCCACACAGAAGGCCCTCCCAAGCCAAGCCGAGAATCGAACAGGAGAACCTTTTGCTGTGAGGTAGCAACGCTACTGCTGTACCACTGCGGCATATAAAATAAAAATAGCTGTTACCTAGGGTTGAGGTAATGTCTGGAGTGCAAGTTGTAAAATTTCACAACTGGACTCTTTCAGTGCTGATAAAACAGTAGTTCAGATGTTTGATTTGAAACACATTATAAAGCTGTGGTAATAGCAGTAAAAAGAAAACGTTAAAAAAAGAATAGCAGTTGACAGATTTAAAAAAAAATATTACCCAATGCAGCAAGAAAACGAATGTTGCAAAGTAATCCCAAACACTCTGACATGTTTGTAACTTTTGTAGAACTTGACCCCATACCTCTCAACTGTCCAGATTTTCACAGAATGTCCAGATTTTTGCCTCATATTTTCGGTCTGTTCCTCATAACATTTCTGGTTTTCTGACAAATCACTGCGATGATCTGAGGATTGAGGTCACTAAATAATGACATGCATCTGAGTTTCAGACTTCAAATCCTTCAGAAAATGTATGTTAACACAATACTCTAGTAACTTTCTACATTTATAAGAGCAATATTTCAAATCTCTCTCTATTTTTCAGCCGTTGTTCCCCCATTTTGTCAGGCTTTGTCCAGATTTCTTGCACTAAGAAGTTGAGAGGTATGCTTGACCCGTTGTTTAAAACTGAATTCGCTGCTTCTAAATATAGTTGTAGCAAGAACTGTGCAATTTTCTGTGAAACACGAAGAATTAAGTAATGAAATAACTTGTCTCCAGTGTGGTGGAAGATGTCACATAGCCAGATTTTGTTCCGTTAGACATCTTATCAGAAGTGTGGATCCTGAAATGTATGCCACAACTGAAGCCATGCCTATGGAATGTGATAAAACTGAAGCCAAGATGGTTGAGCTATAATGTCATAATATTACAACCAAATGATTAAATCATAGGACTCATATACATTAGGAATCATAGGATATTCATTGCTACTGGGTCTTGTGACAATTACACCTTGTTAGTTCTCACACTAGATTGTACCTTCCCTCTCAATGAGGGCTAGGCCAGTCAAGCTTGGGATGAATTTATAAATACCCGTTTAATTATCCAAGTTCCATTTGAAAGATGATAGTGTATCATTCTGTTTTATCTGCAGGGGAAACTATTCCAGAGGTGAAGGAGACTCAGTAATAATCCATCTGTCCCTTCACCTTGTTTTATTGATGTGCTAAAGCAGATTTAGATCTTTTGTTCTGGTATTGATAGGACTGTTTGATTTGTGAAGGCACACAAGATCCTGGATTATTGGGACCTGATTGCTCAGAAGGTAAGGCACAGGTCTTCTCTGAGGACTCCACAAGACACAGAAACAGAACAATGTTTCTAGTCTTTTCTGTTAACTTAGGGATTTTCAGCCTGTTATCCTCTTTGTTAGGATACTATGACATCTTTCCAAGTGTTTGATATATTTAGTGAGGCACATCCCAAAGGAGGCATTGCATTCTGCAATTGGTCTGTTCAGTGCTAAATATAAGGAGATAATAGCATCTTTATTTTTGATGATTTCCTTGGAGATCAGCTGCACCAAGTAGAAGAATTTTCTGACAACCCTTGCAACATGAAAGAAAGAGGAAATTATTAACCCACATTTCTAAATACATTTTCATTTTGAAGTGAGGTATTGTTTGTTTGCCAAATGCAACAATGTTGCATTTTTCATAATTTAGTTTGAGGCCATTATGAAGACAACAGGCATTTATAAGGATAAGTTCCTGCTGGAGGGTTTCTGCATCAGAGGGGGTTTCTCATTGATTCTCATGTTGCAGTCTTCCACAAACTTAGTTAGCCATAAGTCTAGGTTTTTGTTCTATAGATCAGAGAAGTAAATACTGTACAAAAGCAGTCCCAGTGGTATACTATAGCAATAACCCATGCCTGGGTGTGGGTAATGTGGGATTTACCCACGGTTGGCGTGGTTTGGTCCCGAGGGCGAAGCCCGAGGGACCAAACAAAGACAACCGTGGGTAAATCCCACATTACCCACACCCAGAAGTGGGTTATTGCTATTATACTACAACATTATTTAAGAAAAGAAATAATTACTTTTCTTAAATAATGGCATTGTATAATGCCTCTTTGCTGCCCTTCCGCAGCTGTCTGGTATCCGCGGCAGTTCTGATGTACTGCGCATACCTACGCAGTACATCAGAGCTGTGGCCAAAAGCAACGGAGAAAGCAAGATCTCCTTTGCTTTTTACTGTTTCGCTATGTTAAATGGGTTTAACATAGCGAGGCAGCTTTAAAATAAGCAACGGAGATGTCCGTTGCTTATTTTAAAGCTGTCTCACTATGTTAAACCCATTTAACATAGCAAAACAGTAAAAAGCAACGGAGATCTTGCTTTCTCCGTTGCTTTTTTTTTAACCTGTCTCGCTATGTTAAATGGGTTTAACATAGCGAGACAGCTTTAAAATAAGCAATGGAGATCTCTCAATCAGCGTGCATGTTTTGGAATATTAATGGGGGGGTCATGGTATAATAGCGGTTACCTTCATGTTCTCTGACACTGCCTTTGTCACCCACACCATGCTGGACCTGTCTTTTAGCCTGTTTGTTATCCATATTACCACATAATGGTCTATTTGTAATGTGTTTAGCTTATTAATTATGCTAGCATGAGAGATGATGTTATGTTAAATGCCTTGGCTAAATCAAGGTAGGTTGAGTGTAAAATGAGACAGCTTGTGTTACAGTTTTGAAGAAGTTTCCTAGGTTTATTAGACAGGACCTACCTTTTACAAAAACAAATTGCTGTGGATCACTTCTAATCAGATGTTTAATGTTTATGTTAATCAAGTCTGTTATAATGTGTTCTATCCAATGAAACTTGTCAGACTGATAGGCCAATTTCTGGGGCTCGTAGTAAGGATACCTTTATGGAGTGGCATCATCAGTGAGTGCTGTATGCCATATTTCCAAGATTGAGCCTAAATGCAGAGGTCTCACTAGGGCATGTTAGCACTATGTACCAAACATCTTGTTATCTGGTCCCATGGAGGATATGTTCTTCATCTTGGATGGCGCTGTGGTACAGTGGTAGCATTGGCTGGAGTGCTTTCTGTGCAGAGTCTGTACATCCTCCCTGCATTTGTGTGGGTTTTTTCTGGGCACTCCAGTTTCCTCCCACATTACAAAAACATATGTCTGGAACATTTCTTCCTGGGCCACCATTGAAAATTGACTTCATTCCAAGTTGGACTTTCCCGGTAAACAAATGTTAAATAAATAAAATAAATTAAAAAAATAGTCTTGGCAGTACTTTCTGTATTTATTTATTAATAATGATTGGTGTTTTGAGAGTTGCAGGGATTGTAGGGCTTTGTATAGGCATCTCAGGAGTGAAATTTGCACAAAATATGTTTGTTGTATGGATTGGCACTGATGACTGGGTCAGAATAGGATTTGCCATTTAATATGAGTTATATATATATTGCTGTTAATTTCTAACAAAACTAAAGAATGATTTTTAATATTCCTTTGCTTCATATACCAAACTGTATTCATAGACAGCCTTAATGGATTTAATAGTATTTTTAATATTTTCCTTGACTGGGGGTCTTTAGATCTTATGATCTGTTGTATACTCTAATAAGTTCTTTCTTTTTATTATACATTTTATTTATGTCAGTGGGTCACCAAAGTGGTTTGTGTTTAAATTTTCCATTGTATTTGGATCTACATGGGACTGTCAGTTGTGCTCATTTATTTATGTGGGTATAAAATTCCTTTGTGATTCTCCCCATCAAGACAACATCTGGGGTGACATTGTTGTAAGTAAATTTTGAGACTTCACAGAATTTGAAGAGATGTGTATAGTTAAATCTTTTAGTTCTGATATAATGGCTTCAGGAGGGTTAAAAAAATTGAGGGAAAAGGTTACTAGCTTACAGTCTGACTTAATCAGTTGAGTTGTGCATGATAATGTTACATTTGTAAGTACCAGATCAAAAGTATTTTGTCCTATAGTTAGGCTAGTAACAGTCTGGTCAATGAGTTTTTATTTATTAGCCCTAAAATCTTCTGTGCATATCCTATGTTGGAGATGTCAGCAGTCCAGTCAATTGATGAAAAGTTAAAGTGTTCAAAAATGATGGTGCTCTTGTTAATGGCGAGTTCACAAGTGACATTAAGGAACCTGACAAAAAAAATTCTGGGTTCATAGAAGGTATCCTATAACAGATGATAGACTGATAATTTAATTTGTTTAGTGTGATTTGAGGTTTGATAAGTTCAGTTTTTGGGTATATGGGAATCTGTCTGAAGGTAAAGTGGTCTGTGACAACTATGGACATGCCACCACAGTTGCCATTAGGTCTGAAGGCATGATAGGTGCTAAAACCAAGAATGGAGGGAACGCCTTCCATGCATTTAAACCATGTTTAGTGATTACACATATAGAGATGCCTTCCAAAATTCAGGAGTGCCTTATAATCAGGGAGCTCACTGGTTAGACTTCTAGCATTTAGCAGATCCTGTTTTGATATTGATACGTTTGCTTCACTGGAATGTTCATTGACTTTTTTTGTTGTTTGTCTTTCGTCTTTTTCCCAGTAAGGGGTCGCCACAGCTGAACTTCGGTCCGCTAATGATTGGCAGTAGATTTTTACGAAACGCCGAGGTGCCAGCTGGACGCCCAACCTTCAAAGAAGGCACACCCATTTATGCATGCATGTCTTTCAAACGCTACCCAACCACGGGAAGGACATGCAGACTCCACACAGAAGGCACTCCTAAGCCGCGCCGAGAATCGAACAGGAGAACCTCTTGCTGTGAGGACTAAACTGCCTAAGCACAGTATGAAGCAGCAAGGGCTGAGTCAGTATGTGGGATCCTTTGAATGACAGGTGCACTTTGTCCAGTGTGAGGTAAAGCTTGATTTGATTTAGCTTCTATCAAGATAGCTATTGGTTGAGGGGTGGGTTTTTGGGTAAATATGTAACTTGACTTAAAATGTGAATGTGACAAGCACAGGTCAGGAACCTTTCATGACAGTAGTATTGAACTTATTTGTAGCAGCTGTGGGCTAAGTTGCACAATGCAGTAGTGCTAGGGACTGCTGCAAGCTGCTTTAATTGAGTTAGGTGCTTGGCTCTGCACATTATACAGCTACATGCACTGTGCAGCAACTGTACATAAAACTATTTTTGATAGGATTTAGGTGATTTGGTTATATTAGAAACAGTTACATCTGAAAGTGCCAGCATCTATGGACTGCACATTTCAACGCTGCTGTATTAAGCACAGCTCTGTGCAATAGAACATTTATTTATTTATTTGAATTTATTTACCAGGAAGGTCCACTGGGGTGAAGTGAGCCCATTTTCAGTGGATGCCCAAGGAGAAAAGCTCTACATCAACAAGCACATACAATAGAAGAGCCACAGTTGAACACACACGTCAAGAGTCACAGTTGAGTACACAAAGGTAAAAAGGTAAAAAGCTCCACATTAACAAGCACATTCAATACAACACAAGAATCACAGCTGAATACACAAGTCAGGAGTCACAGGTGAATATACAAAGGTGAACATGTCAATATCGTAAACTTCAAATAACATAGTAAGTATACTAACAACTTATGAAGATAAGTTCTGCAAGAACATCAATAGAGATGTATCAGTAAATGCAACACAGGTGTGCATGTCAATCATATCAAATCAGAAATAGAAGATAAACAGGGGAAATGAAAGAGCCAATGAAAAACAGCTAAAGTTGTAGCCAGTAATGCTTAAATTCCTCAGAACTACAGCAATTATCCTCCTAACACTAAAATAACAAGTGCAAGTCTAAATGACTCACTTACCTGGCCAAAACTGTTTGCTTTAACTTTGAAAAATGACTAAAAGCACAGCAAATAAATGCAGAAACATTGATTAATCCACTTAACAGGACATAAATCATTTGAAATGCAGTATAAACTAAAAATGACTTCAATTAATAGCTTTAATTTCAAATTCAGAGAAATATAGTATTAGTGCATAAACATGATAGAAACCACTCAAAAATGATTTAAATAGCTAAATAACTAGGCACATCAGAGAAAACATTTGAAATACTAGTTACAACTTCAAATTCAGAGGAAACACAACAAAAATGCAGAAACAATTACAGAAAACCAATCAAATTGATTTAAATAGCTAGGCGAAGAGCAGTAGGATAAATGTACTTTCCTGTTTATTTATTTTTATTTTATTTTACATTTGTTGACCGGGAAAGTCCGACTGGACACATATCCATTTTCAGTGGAGGCCTGGGGAGAAAAGCTCTGGTTACATCACAGGTACATATGATCAAATTAATGCAAATGATGAAATACACATACAAAAACAGGTTTCAGTCATAGGTAAATATGGCCTGTTAGCAGGCTCATAGTTAGATAGTTGTCAGATAATAAATTCATCTTGCAGTAAAATTCGTTCTGTACATACTCAACACATGAAGTTTACTGCATCCATATACAACTAGGATATAACAGTTATGCTTAGAAAAGCAGATAGTTACATGTTAGAAGCTGGAGTTAATATTGCCAGTGCCTATAGATATTTCTAGTATTTCAGCCTTTATCCAGGGGTAGGACAAGAGCATAGCCAGTTGTTTGTGAGGTGTGTTTTAGTAGTTTTTTGAATTGTGTTGTGGAGTTATTTGATGTTATTGGGTAGGGAGGGAGGGAGTTCCAGAGTTTGGAAATGTAGCAGCTAAAGAGAGCTTTACCTGACTCATTGTTATGTCTTGTAACTTCAAGGAGGTTAAGGGTACTTGATCTCAGGGTTCTTGTGGTGGTGTGAGGGTGTGTTAGGTTTTGTTGGGCTGGAAAGTTATCTGAGTGATGGTATAACTTATGTGCTAGTGACAATTGATTGAGTTGAAGTATTTGAGGGAACTCCAACCAGTTCAATTTCTTGAGAGCTGCACAGTGGTGTGTTCTATATGCTGATTCTGTTGCAAATTTAGCTGTATTATTATAACAAGTTTCTAGCTTGGATAGTTCAGATTTATGGAGGTTGGTAAATACTGGGGCTCCATAGAGGAGGGTGGATAGTACATGTGTCCTGGCTATTGTGGTTTTGGATTGCTTGGAGAGAAATTGCTTGTTACAGTAAAGGAGCCTCAGTTTTTTGTGAACTTTCTTTACAGTTTGAGCAATATGCAAGTCGAATCTTAGGTGATTGTCTATTTCTACACCTAGAACTTTGGTGTGGGTAGTTGGGGTAATAATGGTTTTGTTATTAGCGGTAATAGTGAAGTCTGAATGGGGGAGAGCTCTATAAGAAGTAAAGAGGAGTAATTTGGTTTTGGCTGGGTTGAGAATAAGCTGGTGATTGCTAAGCCAGTTTTCAGCTCGTGAGAAGCATTAATGTGTTTGGGAGTGGAGGTGTTTGAGTGTTGGGGCAGCACATATGATTGTGGTGTCATCAGCATATTGAATTATTGTGGCTTTTGGGATGGAGGAAGAGAATTGATTGGTGAATAGAGTGAAGAGTAATGGACCTAGGATGGAGCCTTGTGGGACTCCTAGGGATACTGGTAGTAGAGAGGATATTTGGTTCTGCCATTTTACAGCTTGTTGGTGACCTGATAGATAGTTCTCAAACCATTTGAAGGAGGTGTAATTAAGTTTGAGGATAGAAAGAGTACGGAGAAGTTCGTTATGATCCACCATATCAAATGCTTTAGATACGTCTAAGAATATGGCAGAGACTAGTTGGCCATTATTTCTATACTGACTAATGCTGTTAGTGAATGCTACTAGTGCGGTGGTGGTACTGTGAAAGGGTCTAAAGCCATATTGGTTTTTGGATAGCAAATTGTTTTTTTTGAAGGTAGTCCATGAGTTGTGTGTGTATGACCCATTCTAAAATTTTGGATAAGGGTGATAAAATAGCAATAGGACAGTAGTTGTTGAATTCAAAGGAGTTACCTCCTTTGTGTAATGGTATAATATAGGAGGTTTTCCATATGTGTGGTACTTTGCATTTGGAGAGTGACCTATTGATGAGGATTGAAACAGGATAGGCTATAGCAGGTGCAGCTATTTGGAGGTATTCAGAGGGTAGGTTATCAGCAGCCAGAGTGGTGGGTTTGAGCTTTTGAATAAGTTTTTGAATAGTTTTGGTTGATACTGGTTGAAAGGTAAAGTGGGATGTATTAGTTTGTTGTTCAAGTGTGTCTGTTGTAGTTTGTGTGTTTGTTAAGGGGGGGGGGGGTGTAGTAATCAGTTGGTTATTAGCCAGGGCTTGGATTGTTTCCGTAAAATATTTATTAAACTGGGTGAGGATGTTATCATGGTTGTTCTGAGTTGTGGGTGAGGGTGTTGTTGTTTTTCCAGATTGCAATACAGAGTTGATTGCAACCAAGAACTTCTGGGGGTTGTTTACATGTGTTTGTTGTAAGTTTTGGTAATAGTTGACTTTGTCCATTTTGATGTGATTTTTGGCTTTATTCCTTAGTTCTAAGTATGTTAGTTTGTCTAGTTTGGTGTTTTGAAATTGGTTCCATGCTTTATCCCTTTCTAAGAGAATAGTTTTGGTGGGTATAGTAAGCCAGGGTGCATATTTGTGTTTTATTCTTGTAGTACTAGAGGGATCATGGTGTTTAAGAATTTGTATGAAGGTTTTGTTGAAGTACATTACTGCCTCTTCTAGAGGTAATTGATTAAGAGGGGTCCATTTGCAACATCTTTAGGTCACTGATGAAGTTATTAGGGGTAAAGTTCTTTTTAGTCCTGACGTTTCTTAGAGTTACATAGCTTATTTGGGGAGACTTGGCTCTTAGCAGATATGTTTGGTTGGTGGTCACTGAGAATGTCTGGCAAACATCCGGTTAGGGATGCAAGGGATGGGTGGGATAAGAGTATCCAGTCCAGTATGCCAGATGTAAAACAGAGTCAGAATCTTACTTTGTTTTTAACTTATGCACATGAGTGCAGTTTTGAGAAGTCTCAGAACAAGACTGCAGTGGCTCCTCCACTCATAATATAAATAGAAAGTGTGCTATATTTATAAAAGGGAGAGAATTTCCAGCTTGATTGGATTCTGGAAGAATAATTACACTTGTCAAAGTTCCTTGTGTATGTAAGCATAAAATTTATAACATACTAAAGGTGGAATGTCATATGTATTTGTGATGATAAAAATGATTATCCGATCAGAACTTTTGTAACAGGCACCTGTGGTTATTGAATTAAGTCATGATGTTACAGTAGGAAATGATCTTCCCAGTTTGAAGCATTATGGAAGATATAGGAAGTTGTAACATCTATTGATATTGTGTTGCAGACTAATACACCAACTAAGAAGATAATGAAGCAACAGCTTGATGTACCCACCCGGTATATGAATTTGTGTGTGTGTGTGTGCATGTATGTGTGTGTGTGTGTGTGTGTGTGTGTGTGTGTGTGTGTGTGTGTGTGTGTGTGTGTGGGGGGGGGGCGTGGGGAGCATGAGAGAGTTATACAGATCTTGGGTCAAAGCCAAGAAAAGGGAATTAGCATAGAAGCTATGAAAATGACTAGAATTTTGTTATAATTAATAAACTCTGAAGACTCAGTTGTAAATAAAATGTGTATAGTCTTACATCTCTTGTAACTACTGCTATACTCACTACTCTTATACTAACACCTTTTGAAACTAATGTCCACAACTAATGTTGTTATGCCTGTAATGTACTACTAACTACTCTACTTCATAGAAAATACATTACCCTAATGCAACCAAAATATCTTGTCTAACTTCCACTTGAATTCGGGTATCTATATGTTTACTCAAGCATATCCATGTTTACAATTGTTCTACTACAAATGTTTTTATATAATTTATGCCATCTCAAGGAGATATTGTGATTGTTTCAGTGTGAATGGATTGTACCAGTGTAAATGTATTCTTGAATTCAATATGCTCTTATTTAATGTGAACCAGTTCATTATGCTGTTTATAATTTTTTAATATTGTAATGTCAAAGTTGACACTAATGTTTAATATGCCTTTGTTAATTTACATTGTATTGTATATTATATTGTATCAATACAGTTTTTTTCCCAAGCCTCTGCTGAAAAGGTGTTCTACACTTAAAACACCAAAGCAGTGTAGAAGAAACAAACCAAAAAAAAAAAAAACTAGAAACACATTCTACTCAGCAAACTTAGGGAGTCACCACGACCTGTTCTTAAAATGAATACTTTCCTTCTTTATTCATACACTAAGAACTTCATCAGATAAAAGTAATGCAACACATAGGTTTAAAAATGGTACCCGACAGATCACATGATAAAAACATCCAATCCCCTTTTCCCCAGCTTTTAAAGTGACATATCAATACAAATCAAAGTAACAAATCAAACTAGTGAATGAAAAACATAAAACTGTAGTTTTTCAAAATCACATTTTAAATTCTTTGTGCTAGTAAAAAGCATTTTATGTTGACAGTTTCATTTAAACCAGGATATTTATCTGAATTCAGTCTTATTTGTCATTCTGACTCTCGGCATTCTAAAAGCACATTATAGTTGTCAGACAAGTCACTCATGTCAACAGAATCTAGCACAAAGAACTGGCATGTTTTATAATTCTCACACTGCAAAACATCTCTCACTAGTGTCCCCTTTTCTTACTGGTAATTAATGCTCATAAATTCTATGAGACAGCCTCCTAATAGTCGCATGAATCAGAGTGAGCTAAGTAAACAACCCCCTTCTAACCACAATTCTACCTTTGGTATGCAGAAATATTCATATTTAAATGTATCTTTCGGCTTTTCCCGGTTAGGGGTTGCCACAGCGGAACTCCGGTCCACTAATGATTAGCAGTAGATTTTTACGTATTGAGTTGCCAGCCCTGACGCACAACCTTCAACGAAGGTACGCCCATTCACGCATGTCTTCACACAGAAAACGCTTTAGCTGAGAATCGAACAGGACAACATCTTACTGTGAGGCGACAACGCTACCGCAGCACCACCACCGCATACACAGAAATATTCATATTTAAATGACTAATGAAAATACTCATTGTATTTGAGATAAAGCAGCACTGCTTGCATTTGCGCGATTTAAAAGTTCCCTCCTGATTCTTTTCAGTCCACTATGTTTTTTGTAGAATAGATATGATAAAATTCACCCTTTTGTAGATGAAAATCTGGTGTTCTCCTAACATTTTTGCAACATCCCCATTGTCTAAAATTATTTTCCAGTTATTCCGGAGGATATCTCTGATGATAGTTATGTCAGTGGTGATGGAGAATGGAAAGACATGCCTATAGCTAATCGAATGACTAGTCTGGGGGTATGTATCTTCTCAAAGGCCAACTAACAACTGTTCTGATCCTTTCCAAGGATAGGTTTAGCTTTCACAGTCCGTAACAAATGAGTTTCTTCAGTGGTGGTGGCTAGTCAATCAGAATCTTAGAATCATAGAATCATATTTTTAATATTTCCATTTCTTCCTCAAAAAATTTGTCATTGCTCATTAGTCTGCCGAGCCTTTTGAATTGCCCCTTCAACACTCCCTTCTTCATGTGGTGTGGGTGCTGACTGTGTCAATGTAAAGCACATGAGCAATGGTAAATATATGAGGAATAAATATAAATATTAAAGCAATTTTTTTTAGCCAGGGGCTACAATTGGAAGACATTATAGTAGGGGGAGTGTGCAGCACTCTCCCATATTAGTGAGGACCAGATCCAGTATGCTTGCACCCCTGGTTGGTGTATTGACTATCTGGTCCAGGGAGTTTGTGTTTATAAAATCCAGGAATCTCCGTGCCTGTACGTTTGGTGTCATACGTTTGGTGGGTAATTAAATTCACCTATGAATATGGTATTGGGTTGGATGGTTAGAGTTTCTAATAAGTTTAAATATACAGTATGAGTTTTCTGGGTCATAGAAGGGGAACCTATAGCTCATAAGGAAGTGGTATTGGATTTTACCTATGGTGATTTGAACATGGAGCAGCTCAAGTGCATTGTCCTGTTTGACCAGCCTTGAGGTATATTTATCTTTGATGTAAATAGAGGCACCTCCACCTTTAGTCCCTGCCCGTGAAATAGCTGGCCTAAATGTGTGTAAGGCATTATAACCTTGCCCTGTTGGTAAACCATGTCTCCGTGACCACACAGATGTCAGGATTCTCTAGGGTAAAGACAATGTAAAAAAATGTTTCACTAGCGACTTTTCATATTTTGGAAACTGAAGAACTTAAACATATACAGTCAGATTGTTTAGCTAGTCTTGAGTTTTTACATGTCAGCAAAAAGAAATTCTTTTCTGAGTACTTGTTTATTGAAATATTTACAGAAATATGTAAAAAAGATGGCATTTCACAAAATATAAAATACAGTATGTCTCAGGGTGTACAGACTACAGTGCAAATATTAATGCTAATTTTTTTCAGGATCATCTAAGCTTATGGAAATGGACTGACTGATTGCTGATGCAGAGATGTAGGAAAATATTTTTAAAGTATAAATCACATAGTTTTTGGAAGAATCTACTGAATGGAAATATTGTACATCTTCATAAATGCAAACAAGCAGCTATCAGTAGCACCAGTGTAGAGAGTAATACATGAACAGTGGCAATGTACATTTCTGCCTCCTGTTTAACATTTCTCACTATACGCTCAATAACATGAAACTCTCTCAGTTATGAAAATATGGCTGTACATATGAAAATAGGATTCGTAAGTGATAGTTATTATCTCTACTGCAGGCCATCCTAGACTAACAATCTTAGTGCCATTTTGGTACTTACACTTGGCAGTTTTTTATATTGGTTAGTTTTAATTGATGTCACTTTCTTAAGGAAGCCAGCCCTCTCCCCAAAATGTCAGGATACCATAAGGAACTATGGAACTATGGGTGTTAAATAGAAGTATACAAAAAAAATACTGAAGGCAAAACTGATGTAAGAAGTATAGTTAAGGAGTACTGTTACACTAGCTCTGCGAAGAAATCTGCAAGTATTGAAATTAGTTTAGTAGACAGAGTTATTACATCTGTCTTTAGTGGGTCAATAAAACCTCCTGCTAATTCATCCAAATTATATTTTTATTTTTATTTGTTCAGTAATATAGCCACCTGAGGCTTACAGTATCTGCTTAAGGGCTCTTGTCTGTTTACTAGCTCTTATTAACAAGAATAAAATGATTAAAATAAATAGAATGCATCTGCCTGATTGTGAACATATAAGAGAAACTGAAATATTGATGATACAGAAAGATAAAAGTTGAATAAGGAATGGCTTGTCAGATTGTTTATGTTTATATAACTAGGTATTTTTGTATTACTTTCTGTGGGGCCAGGGTAGGGTGGTCTGCAGTGATTGTTGCATTTAAAACTATCATCACTAGATGGCAGCATTGTACAACATTATCAGTAATAATTCCACACTATTCTCAGCAGCTCTACTGTGTGCATGTTCCTTCACTTGATGTTTCAAAACACTCTGAATTAAATGATGTAGTGAAAGAGCAGAAGATCCTCTTTGCTGCTCTGCTATCTTATTTTGCAACAAGTGGTGCCAGTATTTTAAGACTGAAAAAGATCAGAAATAAGATGGTGGTGCAGACATCAATATGTCCTAGAGGGGTAAAACAGAATATTCTAGCATTAATTTCTGAATAGAACAGGCGCGCTCTACTAAAGATAGATATTCACTTTATAAAAATGTAGAAAGCAGTAGCATAAATATCAGGTCATTCTTAATGGAGCAGGTATGTTATACAGATGATAATCAAAGATTCCCAAGATAATAAAATTTACAAAGCAGCAGCATCCAAACATTTCTCACACTGATTTAACAAACCACATCAAGTAACCAGAAATAAGATCACATTCATATTTCAGATTGTGCTTTGCCTGCAGTATAAAATAGCATACATATTATGCAGTTACTAGACCTCATATAATTATGGCAATTTAGTTAAAAGATTGTGTAAGCTTATAAGAAACTGTATGAACTTTGGCTAGATCAAACATGAATTTTGGAGTATAAAAGTTAAAGAACTAGACCAAAATGCCATTGTAGCTGTGAGGTAATGCAGCATATTTTATAAAATACGTAGTACAGCATCAAAGATGAATAATGAGATGGGATGGGGCAGAATTTAAATGTATAACTTTTTATAGTTCTGTGGCAGTGACATACTCAAGCCAAAAAATGACTCTGTCTTGATCTCTGGGTATTCCTCCAGTGTCTAGTGTGTGCACTGATAGTCATGCCTAGTTTGTCTTGGTTGTAGTCAGGGCTTTATCCCATTGTTAAAACTGCTGCATATGCTTCTGACTTCTACTCCCACTTAAATAACTGTATTGATAAGGCAAGAATAGGAAATGCACCCCGGGATCACTTCTGTGACTCTGCTCGACAGTGACACAGGAAAATAACTTTCTTGGGTGGCGTAAGCCAGGGAACCTTGTTGGTTAGGCTTGCATAGGCCCTTGGGCCGATAGCCTAGTACCTACCTATGAACCTATAATCCGTATCTACACCTAATATAATGAGAAAAACCTCTGTACTGGAATAGCTGTATAAATAATAATAACCATTTATTAACCAGGTAGGCTCACTGGACACATAGTTTCTATTCAGGGGTGACTCAGGAGCCATGTCTGGTTAAATAGTTTACTCAAGGTGACACAGTAGGCAAATGAGGATTGAAGGAATCCAACCATGTGTCATAGGAACTATAGCTCACAGCGTTAATCCTCTGGACCAACTGTTTATATATAGAAAGAAAGAAATTGCTTAATGCTTATAAGAAGTTTCATGCTAGGTTTCCTTAAAAGCAAACTTAAGCAAGCTAATAAAGAGCTTAACGGAATAATTAGGATCTTAAACTAGTCACTAAAACCAAACATAACTAAAAACCTTTTTTTAATTATGTCAGGAAGTTAAGAACTAACACCCAACAATGTTCACAACTAGTCCCCAATAATACTGCTCACTATGACCCTAAGGAAATAATTTATATCCTAGGTGACAAATTTAGTACAAATTTTATTCCACCTACAAGCATCACCATTCCGCAGATCCCATAATCACAGCTCCCCCATTTAATCACTAAAGATCAAACCATCTCAGTACTCTCAAAAGCTAAGAACACCTTATCTATTGGCCTAGATAATATACCAAGTTATCTGACTATTTGTGACAAATGTAGCCAACCTGAACACCTACTTAACCTCTTTAATGTAAGCCTCTTCACTAGTTGCATTCCTGAAGACTGGACAACAGGAATTGTAATGCCATTGCACAAGGATAGCCCAATTACAGACCCTGGTAATTATAGACCCATTGATCTCACCAGCTTTGTATTTAAAGCTATGTAATGTATTATCTCAGACTTCATTAAAATGGACATTGAAAATCTTTTAACTATGGATCCTCATTAATTTGGTTTTGTCAAAGGAAGGTCCTGCCTCTTTAAACCCATTAATTTCTTTGAAATGTCATGAAAGCAGTGGATATGAGTTACACAGTACATAAATTATATCTGGACCTGGCCAAGACCTTTGATACTATTCCCCATGCAAGCATCACTGGCAAACCTGTAAATCTGAATATAAATCTTTATTTTCTGTGGTGGGCAGCTAACTGGTTCCTTTACAGAACATTTGTAGCGAAAGTTGCAAGTGCCACTTCTGAAAGCAAACAAAATTACCACAGGGTTCAGTGTTGGGCCCTCCCCTATCAAACCAACACTCCTGGCCTATAGTTTTCTAAGTTTGTAGGTGGCTGTAAATTGAGAGTTGTCATCTGGTCTTCCAGTGACTCACAATTGTTCCAGCATGGTTTAGACCACATTAATAAGCTGTGCAAGGACAATTGTCTAAATTAAATGTAAACAAATGTAGTATACATAACTTCTGGTGAGCAAAACATTTTCCCATACCATATAAGTGACACACCCCTACAATCAGGCACTGTTGTAAGAGCTCTAGGTGTTCTTGTTGGTAATTCCTATCTTTTGACTGTTATGTCACCACAGGAAAAACTTCTGTCTGGCTCATCTAATTTCCAAAGGCATGTACTCTAGATTCAAAGATGTCTTAAATCCTCTTTACTCATATCTCATCAGACCTATTATTGAATATTATGCCCTTTTTGGCATGTATGTGTCTAAACACGTTATTCAACTTTAGAGACCCCAAAGGTTCCTAAGTATAAATATCACTGGCTTCAAAAAATGTAGCTATCAAGACAGCCGTGTCACTATACTAAGTTTCTTACAGACTCCTCCATGGGGATTTGTGTCTAAACTTTAGATCCATGAAAATTCTAACACTTTCTTTTCACAGAACAAACAGTTCTTCAAATATCAGGTTCAAGGAGTTAAACCTTCATCAACAAATAACTAAGAATGTGTTAGCATTATAGATTCATATCCTGATCTACCCCCCCCCCCCCGCCACCATCAAGGTAAATCTAGATAATTAGATGGGCAGCCTCTAATTCTCCAGTGTTCTATATTATATTACTGTCCTTGAGGCTGGAGGGTAATTTTGATTATAGGTTATCAACTAGGCTTATAATGACCTGCAGGTTGATTGCCTAATATTTACCTGTGAACCTATGACAATTGTAACAGCTGATATGTAATGATTGCTATAAATGGATGGTTCTGTGTGATTTTAGTGTAACAATACAACTAAGTGAATATGCAGCAATTACAGTATTTTTTTTTATTTAAAAGGGACAGGTTTATGACTGATTGCTGAAGCAATGATTTTATTTGTAAAAAGTAATGGATTGTGTAAAGCAGGCCAAAGCAATTTCTGAAACAGCACAAATGAGTTTATGTGGAAGCATTTGAATGATTCTGTGACTGCTGTTAAATTTAAAATTGGATAATTATGTTTTCTGCATAATTTTACACTTTGTAGGTTTATGTGTTGCAAATGTATTAACTATGAAAGTTATATCCTTGGTGATGTGAATATTGACTGGAATAAAATCAATTGCCCCTCCCTATCCATTAACCTGTATAACTTCACTCAATCACTCAACCTAACAAAATAAACCCTCCCGGATCCACTATAGATTGGATCCTAGTCTCAGATCCAAATAAAATAACCAGTTCTGGCACAATTACTGATACCTTTAGCGACCACCTCCCAGCCTTCATGCATCGCTTAACTAGTTTCTCCCCACACCAGCATCAATACATTCAAACTCGTAATCTCAGTAGCTTCAACCCAACTACTTTCTCAAATACTTTCAAACAGATTAACTGGCAAATTCTAAACATCCTTCCTCTTGACAAGGCTATAGAATACTTCAACTCTGTCTTCCTTGATACGTTAAACTCACTAGCCCTACTAAGAAACAAAAGGATTAAAACTAATACTGCTCCTTGGCTATCTAAAGAGACAAAACAGATTACGCATCACAAAGACTAACTATGGAAGCTTTATCAAAACAATAAACTGGACAATACTTTGCTCCAATATAAACAGCTCAGCAACCATGCAAAATGACTAATCACCAAAGACAAAAAATCCTACTATATCAAACTTCAGTCCAATAACAATAACCCCCCCCCCCAATTCTGGAACTCAGTAAACTCACTCCTCAATCCAGGGTCCAAGAATAATCCCTGTCCTGACCCAAGTAAATCTGACCTTGAACTAGGCTCTGAATTTAACTCATTTTTCATAGACACTATTACTACCCTCACCAACACATTTCCCAATAATAACCCAACTGCTCTACACTCTCCCCCTTCTAACTCACCTCATCTGTTTGAACTCAAACCCATCTCCACTAACTTTATAAAAAACCTTTGTCCAAACTTAAACCTTGCTCTAACGCTCCCGACAATATTTCCTCTTCCTTCCTAAAATGTGCTGCTGATGTCATTGCACTCCCAATCAGCATCATTATCAACCGATCCGTAAAAGAATCATACGTCCCCAAACTTTGGCGCTCAGCTTATATTCTTCCTGTTCATAAAGGAGGCAAAAATACCAGCATCTCAAACTTTCGCCCCATTGCTTTGCTCTCACCAATCTCCAAAATTCTAGAAAAATGCATCCACCTCCAACTTATGCCTTTCCTGACCCAAAACAATCTTCTCACTCTTACCCAGCATGGCTTCCGTCCAGGCCATAGCACAATAACCGCTCTACTCTCTTTCCTAGAAACTGTCAATCAAGCCCGAGATTCAGGACACTTAGTTTCTACTGTTTTACTCAAGCTGTCTAAAGCCTTTGATACTGTTTCCCACAAGCACCTTCTCTGTCATCTCTCAAACCTTAATCTCTCACATAATGCTTTATCCTGGTTCTCCAGCTATCTATCAGACAGATCACAGGCAGTCAAATGGAAGAACTCCATCTCTTCCTTCCTACCTACCCCAACTGGCGTACCACAGGGATCCATCCTTGGTCCAATGCTTTTTAACATCTTCATCAATAACTTTCACACTGCTATTACTGATGCTAAAATCATTCAATACGCCGATGATTCAACCTTAGTCTGCTCTGTCTCAAACCTCTCTGAATTGCTGATTGAAACTCAAACTGCCTTCTCAACAACTGAAAACTGGATGCGCCAAAACCACCTCTCTCTCAATGCAAATAAATCAAAGATTCTACTATTCCCTCCTACAAAGGCCCTCTCCTACGATAAAAACAACTTCAAAGTCTATTGTCATACCAACTTACTATAGAAGTAGTCCCCTCTGCCAAACTACTTGGCATTACTGTAGATGAATACCTCAAGTTTGATATTCATATTCAACAAAATATTAAGAAAACCCACCAAAAGCTAGGTATGCTGTACAGGAATAATCACTTTCTCTCCAACTCTACCAGGCAAACTCTGGCCTCGACTTATCTTCTTCCTTCCTTATTATACGGAGCCTCTCTCCTAACCAACTTATCCTCCTCTATCACCTCTAAACCTAGAAAACTGCTCCAACAAAATCTCTAAATTTGCCTCTAAATCTAAAAATACCACCCATCACTGCCTAACCCTATAATCCCTGAATTGGCTTGAACTCCCAAACTACCTAGACTATCTCCAACTCACTACTGCACATAGACTCATATTTCACCCAACAAAATGTCCCACTCTAACTAACATCCTTTCCCCTTATACACCCAACAGAGCTTTCAGATCTGAAAATCAGAACTTAATTACTATCCATAAACCTAAATGTCCTGCTGGCCAACTTCTCCTATCTTTCTCACTAGGCAAAAAATGGAATTCCCTTCCCTCCACACTAAGAACCATACCAAACTCAGAAAACTTCAAAACCCAACTATTCAAACACCTGTCCACTAAATGGAAATGTACCTGTCTTCACCCAACCTAATCCAAGAGGGTTCTCACTCTGGTTCCCAAGCTCTACAACTCTCATAGTTATCTTCCTATGAGCCTATCTAAGCTCTCAACAATTTCTATAGCTTCTCTCTAAGCTCTCACTTCCTACAGCTACCCTCATACAGCCCAACCTTGTAAATATTGTAAATAGCATTCTGCTGTATGTAAAGTGTATTTACATTTTCTTAAAAGGTTTGTATGTAAACTGTTTCCACATCTAACCCATATCTATTTTCCTCAAATGAAACTGTGTGATCCCTACCTTCAAGCCTAATAAATTTGTTAACTATGCATGATACTGAATGCATTTATGAGTAACTATTCTACATAAGATCTTTAATATTAACTATCATTTGTATCTAAATTGTATAATGCATCTTGGAGCTTTTCTCCCTGGGCCTCCACTGAAAATGGGTCAATTCGGCCCAGTGGACTTCCCCGGTAATCAAATTGCAAATAAATAAATAAAATAAATAAATGATTACTACGGACCAGTACAATGAAAAATATTTGTGGGATGATTTAGGTGTACAAGAATCTGTGCAGTAAAGGAAAATGTATATATCTGAATGTGGAAACACTTTTAAAATCTCTAAATATGTTGAAAACACTAATACGTTTGATGAGGAATAAAACAGCTGATTGAAGGACAAGTACATAAAATGATACTTTTCCAGATGAATTAGCCAGCACTGCATAAGAAAAACCTTATTTCAAAGATGATGGTTGTGACCTCAGTGTTGATTATATTAAGTAAGGGGTTACAGGGATGAAACCATTGCATGGCAAGCTGCCAGAAACATACAAATCTAACACAAACACATTTTTTGTAAAGCTTTTTTTTTGTAAATGGTATTTGCATTACTTATATTGATACTGGTGGCTAACTCTCCTTTGATGTTGCCATTGAAAACTGGGGCAACTTATGCAAAGAGTTTAAATATGCTGTATAGCTAATAACATTTCAAATATCAAAAAAGGCTCTGAGTAATGCAATGAAGACCTAAAATGTATAGACTCTGGTCCAGTTAGTAGCACTAGCTAAACCAGCTGAAACATCATTCACACAGTTTGTTAGAGATTGCAGAACATAATAATCCTACATACTAACAGAATGTTTAAGATTCCATAAAACAAATGGGATATCACAATGTTTTAAGAAAAATTCCCCAACTGTGCATGTATAATAATTTGATGAAAACCAGAAAGACACATTTGGAGGCATGGTAGAAATGGAGCCTTTTAAACAGTTTATTAAGCTCTATCATTAGAACTAATTGCAGACTTCTTCAGACTACAAAACACATTCACACTAACAACACATCCTTAAATACTTCTCATCATGATTCACATTATAATTAATTAATCTGCAATACACAACAGAGGTGAAAATTAAAACTTATTTCAAACAAATTCATACTTATTTGCCTAAAAACATATTATTTGTTATTGCAGACACATTCATAATTATTTGTCTACAAACACATATTATTTACAACTGTTGCAGGAAAATATGTTTCTGTAAAAAAAATTACAGCCTGACATCTCTTACTTTTAATAGCCTGTTGAAATACTTTACTTAATCCCCTGTACAATAATGGCATTTAGAAAAACGAGGCAATAAACGTCATTATGCTTTAGTTTCATTTCCTCCATCTTGTCCCCCGTTGTAAGGTGTAATATTTTCCAATATAGAAATATGTAACTACACTGATTACACACCACATTTTGTCATCTTATTGCTAGCATTAATCATGTTGCTTGAGTAAACTGTCATTTCCATTTTTTGAATGTTCTTTCCTTTTCTGAAGACCAAATTTACTTCCTCGCTGAACCTGCTGGTCAATGCCTGATTTGACCTCACTACAGTTTTCCATTTCCTTGTCATAAAATGTTTTATTTGACCTTGGTTCCAATTACATTGTAATATACTTCTTGTAAACTTTCCTTCCATGACACATGTTTTATTTAATCATGTTACTATGTCCCCATTAGCCAACAGTTCCCTCAATAAACTGAGTTTGAATCTACCTTCTCTGTTTCTTAATATATCAGTTTTAGTGTCATTAATCGCAAATGTGGATTAAACCTAGCTTGGTCAAACATTGGCGGTGCTGGAAAGGGCTGTTAAATGCAGAAAGAAAGATCTGTTTGTGGTATCTGCTGGAGAAGCATACAGAAAAAAGTGCTTTTTAAGGAAACTTGATACGTCATTAATCATTCTTCTTCTTTCGGCTGTTCCCATTAGGGGTCGCCACAGCGGATCATCTGTTTCCATTTCTTCCTGTCCTCTGCATCATGCTCTTTCACACCAACCACCTGCATGTCCTCTCTCACCACATCCATAAACCTTATCTTAGGCCTTCCTCTTTTCCTCTTACCTGGCAGCTCCATCCTTAGCATCCTTTTCCCAATATACCCAGCATCCCTCCTCAGCACATGTCCAAACCAATGCAATCTCGCCTCTCTTGCTTTGTCTCCAAACTAGAAATGCTAATATCTGTACAAACCAGGTCAGAGACATTAGAACTACAACATAATGCAGTTGATAAACAGTTAAAATGTTTATTAATTCTCCAAATAGTTATCATGGTTTTGATATTTCAGACTGTTACACAAACCTGTATGTGTCAGTTTAAAGAAAATAACTATAGAAGATGTTGCAAAAATGGCCATATTAAGAGAGATTATACATATAGAAAAATTATGAAAAGCATGTGAAGTGTAAATAAAATTGGTGGAATGACAAGTATGGCTCAAAGTGGAGTAAGCGTTTTATATATTTTTTATTGAAATGCTTTTTTTTACAAATCTTAAAACTAATCAACTTCTTTCCAAAACAAATATGCTATACTCCCACAAAATAGCATATAACTATTTCCATCCTTATTATAACATTTATTTAACTCTACACACCTCTTTGGGTGTATTAACATTGCTTACAATGTAAACATATAACACTTCTGCATTCAACACAGTTATGAATGCCAAGGGAACTTTTTATTAAAACTATAAACAATACAGTACTAATTTTCTTTCTATTCACATTAAAAAAGAGCTTCAACAAACAAAAGGCGAATAGTCAGCTGCACTCAGTAAATCATATCTTACTAATAAACCAATCAGATAGAAAAGACAAATTATATTGATGCTTAAAATGTTGGGATTTCAAATTTTATTTTAAATGTTAAGTTTCCTTAAATTCGGCATATTTATTAGCCCATGTTTGCCAGAATTACTCTCTGCCAGGGGCGACTTGTGCTATAGGACTGCAGGACTGCAGCTCCCCCGTCCTGCAGACCCCCACCTGTACAATAAAATTGAAAAATAAAATAAAAAAAAAAAAAAATTCACGGACTCCACACATGCGTGCATGGTTCCTGAGAACTCCATGCACGCATGCGTGCTCATTCCAGAGCTCCAGACTGCTCTGTTAGGCAGTCTGGATAGGAAAGGCAGTAAACTCCGCCCTTCCAGCCCAGAGGTCACCGGACTGCATTGCTCGCAGGAAAGAGGCTCCAGCCTACTACTCTCGTGAGACTAGCCATCTCTCGCTGGAGACCCATGCGCGGGCAGCTGTTTTGTGGAGGGAGACCCATGCGCGGGCCAGGAGATTCATGGATCAGCGGCCATTTTGTGGCCTTAGCTGCAGAGGATTTGCATTTTATGGACTTAGCTGCAGAGGATTCGCGTTTTGTGGAGGACAGGTAGTGGATTCACATTTTATGGAGGTGTGTGTGTGTTCGTGTGTGTGTGTGTGTGTGTGTGTGTGTGTGTGTGTGTGTGTGTGTGTGTGTGTGTGTAAAATGCCCCAGTTTCTACATGGTGGTGGGTAGAGAATAAGGCTTGAACCCTGGTGGCAGGAGCCTGAATTCCCTACCCACCACCATTTGTAAAAACATTGCAGATTTTTCCCTCATACTTGTTCTATTCCTCATAAAATCTGTGGTTTCTGTATTTGTGCCCTTGCAAAGCTGGTAGTGCAATGGTGCAGTAGTAGCATTGTTGCCTGACAGCTACAGGTTTTCTGGTTTGATTCTTGACTGGGGTGCCTTACCTTTTCTGTGGAGTCTGTATGCCCTCCCTGTGTTTGTTTCCTCTAGTGTACTCCCATCTTACAAAGACATGTGTCTGTCTGGAGAGTTTCTCCCTGGGCCTCTGCTAAAAATTAGCTTTTATTCCAAGTCAGACTTTCCTGGTTAATAAATGTTAAAAATGACACGCATTTGAATATCAGACTTCATATTCTTCAGAAAGTGCATGGTAACGCAAAAGCTTTTATTCTAGCAATTTTCTAAGTGTATAAGATGGATATTTGAAATTTGTCCCTATTTTTGGGATTGTATTCCCCCATTATTGACTTCATCCAGATTTTTTGTGCTAAGGTTGAGAGCTATGGTAAGAACTGAATTCACTGAATATGTTTGGGGGCTATATCCCCCCCCCTTACTGGCTTTGTCCAGGTGTTTTTTGCTAAGAGATTGAGAGCTATGGTGAGAACTGAATTCATTGAATGTTTGGGGGCTGTATTCACCCATTATTGGCTTTGTTCAAGTGTTTTGTGCTAAGAGGTTGACAGCTGTGCTATGGTGAGAACTGAATTCACTAAAAGGTAGCCATTTAAGTTTCCATCTTCTTCTTTCACAAAACCGCTGATTTGGCATAGTGGTATGTTGCTCTGACTGTTTTGTACAAGGTTCTGGGTTTAAGGCTTGGCGGTAAAATGTATGGTGATAACACAGCGTTTTATTCTAGCAACTTTCCAACATTATACAAGCAATGTTTAAAATGTGTCCCTGGTATTTGGGCTTTTGTCCCCCCCACAATAAACTTTAGCTTTTTTCAGATTTCTTTGTGCTGCAAAATTCAGAGATACAGCTGAGTGAGTAGATTTTACAAGAAGCTGAGAGCTGCAGGGGAGCAAAAGTTCAGTGCTGCTTATGCTAAGTCTGCTTGTCTTGTTAGTAGCACAGCAGGTAGTATACTTGCTTTTGATGCAGAAGGGTGTGGGTTCTACACCCACAGTAGATAGATGCATTGTTGATATTGTACTTTGCAAAGGGGGTGGATGCTGCACTCCTTTTTGGCGAAGATACATAGTAACTATGAACCTGTTATCAGTTTGCCATCCATTCCCTATTGCAATATTGCTAGCTTATCATTTTTTTTAGTGTAAGATAGGCAATTTATTCCTCAAGGGTAACAGGCACTTTATTTGTAGATGAAACAATTCAATACAAAGTTGTTTGCTAGCAGCAGCCTCTTCATTAGTTATAGATCTCTTTAATGTGGAATTATTTAGATGACTTTTACTTCAGAGATTGTGCATATGTACTGATACTGGTGGACTGTAGAAGTTTGAGTAGACTTTTATGATGGAAATGTTCTGAATTGGGCAGTTTTGTCATTACTGGTGCATGCATTTTGTTTAATTGTTTTCTGGAAAAATGTCAAAACAAATTCAAAACACACTCTAAAACTGTACTGTATTGTACAAGGAATATAATTTAATACAATCAGGAAGGTGTATGAAAGAGCATGTGTATGTTTCGTGTGTAAAATCACAGCCCAAACCCAAAGTTAATCTACCACTGGCAAAATGTATTTTCTTTGAATGTGGGTTTCAATGCTGTTTCAGTGAATGTGAGTTTTCAAGGGCAGAGAAGTTTTAATGCTAAGTCTGTTTTCATTGTGAGACTGCATTGCTTTGTTTAGCAGATGTGATATCTATTAGTGTTTGCGCTGTAAAATCAAAATAAAACTTTCAAATGAAGTCCAAATCATCGCAGAAGTAAAGCAGTATGCACATTAGTGTTTATGGTTTTTGTTTTTCATTTTTTCCCGGTTAGTGTTTATGGTAAATGGGGTGAAATAGCCAAGTAATGGTTCATTAGAATGGCTGTAGGGGGGGAAGCTCCATTCGACCATGATTTTATGAGGGGGGAAGGGCAGCAAACTCAGACAGCCCCAGCTGAACTATACCTCTCAACTGTCCAGATTTTTGCAGAATGAAGAGATTTTTGCTTCTTATTTTTGGTTTGTTCCTCATAAAATTTGTGGTTTTCTGTCAAATCATTTAGGAATGAAGTCACTAAATAATGACAGACACTGGGCCAGATTCAGGAAGCCTCCGTGTAAGAGTTATAACTCTTACACGGAGGCTGCAGTTAAACGGTGTGATGTCAGCATGTCATGCATATGCATGAGGTGCATGAGGCATGCTGAATCACACTGTAACTCTTACACGGTCCATGTAAGAGAGTAGGGGGCATGTCCGTAGGCTAAGCCCTGCATGCGGACACGCCCCCGTAAGTGTAGAATGGCTGAAAGTAAACAGCCACGAGAGAGGCCATGGAAATGTAAATAAACACACTACACAACACATTCCCCCACAGACCATCAGTGTACAAAGTGAACAGAGGCTATAAAATGAAAATAAAAACTGTTTTATTTTTTTTAAACCCCGTAAATGTGTGCTACTGTGTGCGCTCGTGTGAGCGGGTGTGCTAGTAGCGCAACTGCAGTTAGCAATCAGTGGAAAAGGATATGAGAACTAAATATGGAAAGTAAGCCAAGAAGAAATAGCTTAGCGGTAGAGTTGCCGGCTTAAGAGTAGGCAGGCAGGGTTCAAGCCCACAGAACAACCTTATTTTTTTTGTAAATAAGCACTAAACAAGCCCCTGACAGTATTGTCCAAATGTAAAAGTATACCCTTTTGTAAAATGGAATGAAATGGAGCATATATATTGAAGTAACGCAATAATAAAAATAATTAGAAATGTACTGATAGCTAAGCTGCTGTGAGACACAGTGCCCGTAGCTGCGTAGTGTTTAAAAAGCTGCAAACTGTATGCCCGTTGCCACGCACTGGTTTAACAGGCTGAAACTGTTTGCAACTAGCTGTGCTCAGCTTAACATGTGTGTCACTAGCCAATTAAGGTTTATCCCAGCGCACACAGTTTGCGCGCCGCTCCCACAAGCTAACTGCCAGTGCGCATGCGTTAGCTCCGCGCAAACAAGTGCAGACCTGCTTTTAAGTGCTTAAAAGTGCTTATGGCATGTTTGATTGACAGGTCCTCAACTCATTTCTGTCAGGAAAATTAAAAATCAGTGGTTAGATTCGAACCCAGGATACCATGCACTAGAGTCAAGGTACTAAACCACTAAGCCATGACAGCAATACCTAGAAATGCAGAAATAGCATATATATGGGATAAAATACAGAATGGAGCATGATAAAGCATTTTCAGTGAAGTAGATACAATTCCAAAACGGCCAATCAGAGAAATGTGTGGGAAAAGCAGCATATATAAGCCCCATAGGCGGGAATACACACCATAACCGATTGTAGAACAGACCTGCAGTCAGAATGAGTGGAGTAGGTGAGGGACGTTGCTTTCGAGCACAGCGTTGGGGCGTTGAGGAGTCCAGATACATGGTCTGGCTCCTTGTCCATCATCACGAGGCCCAACTCATGCAGGGCCAAGTCTCATGGGGAGCGTACAGGGCGGAGGCATGGGACCAGTTGGTTCGTGATCTGACCAGTGCTACTGGCATTCCACGCACTGGTGAGCAGGTCCGTCACCACCATGCGGACCTGAAGCGGCGTAAGCAAGACCAGTTGACCCAATGGATCCAGGAGGCCGGGATATGCCCAACGCCCCACTACTGAGTAAGTTACATTTTACTCATGTATGTAAGGATTTCAACTAGCTGATACCATGGAGATGTGTAGTCCAATATTACTTCCTTTGTATTACAGCTGCAGGTGTCCGCTCTGCGAACCGTGAGACGCATGACCGTAGGCTGGCGCGGCTGCACCACCATGCAGGTTAGTAACCCCATCTGGTACTTGTAAATAAATATTATAGTGTAGCATGTATCAGAACACTGCAGTGTATTGATTAAAAGTAATCTAATGTGCAAGCAAGAATTGAAAGTTTGCAGGTATGGCTGCAACAAGTTCATCAGTATGCAAGTGTGACTGGAAAAATAATTTATAGAAATAAATAGTGCTGTAATACAGATGTCCCACCATTAATTAAATGTAGTGTAACCTGCAGTAGTCTCCAGAGTACAGCTTCAGAATCTGAGGTAGTCACATGTGTGATTTATCCCCTGTTGAAATGCTGAATCATGGCAGAAGTGAGGCTGTTGGAAAGTGTTTGAATCACCACAGGTCTAATATGTGAACAAAGCCTAGAAGTACCAACCTGAACTGTGAAGTTGCAGGATGTGTGAGAGTGACAGAAAGGGTCATGTATGAATAAATAAAGTAGTAATAACCCCTGAATATATTAGCCCCAGTGTGTTTCCACAGAACTAAATGCATGTGTGAAGTACAAATTAACATCCCAAACTGATTTCAGTGTGTCTGAATCTGGAATGTCAAGGCCAAAATCTGTATATGGTGATAACAGTAAACAATTTGCAGATAGAATGAATGATTATCTGACAGACTAAACAGCCATAGTTGTCCCCTGTCCTGTCATCAAAGTGTAGCAGGATGATGTATCTGATCAAATTAAAAATAAGTAGGATAGTGATGTATTTGTAACAGGTGTAGCATGACAGTCAAATAAAAATCATTTTGAAACATCAGCCTCAACTTAATTGTATCCGCTGGAGGGATAGATTCATCACCCAAAGACTCCCTATGCTGTGGAATAAAATCCCGGTATATGTGAGGCAGAGCACCTCGCTGGCCTTGTTCAAGAGAAATCTTGACCAATGGATGGGAGATCGCAGATATACCCCAGCGATTACCTCAGTGTCACTGCTCAACAGAGGCACAGCAAAATAATGGGTATAGTTCCCCATACTAAAGGGGTGGCGTAAGCCACAAAACTATGGGCTAGGCTTGTAAATGCCCTCGGGCAGATAGCCTAGTATGAACCTATGAACCTATGAACCTATGTACCTATTACAAATGTATATCAATGTGTAACTTATGAATGTGTCATCACTTTCTATCTCCACCCAACCCTATAATTCCATATAACAACACCCAATAAATATTGGTATGTGAACATTTCATTAACCATGGACATTTGTC
Source organism: Protopterus annectens (assembly GCF_019279795.1). Lineage (NCBI taxonomy): Eukaryota > Metazoa > Chordata > Ceratodontiformes > Protopteridae > Protopterus > Protopterus annectens. The sequence continues at coordinate 436,218,051 of NC_056736.1, read as the reverse complement.
CGTTTCAAAAATATATGCATGTCTGTTCGTGCATGTGCCCTGTTCATACCTGCAAATCTGATGGCCTGTTGCCATTAATCAACCCTGCATGTTGTTTGATTGTGTATTTCCGTTCAAATAATGCATGTGATATTGATATGCCCCTTGTTCAATGGTGTTAATATATCGGTGTTTGTTTAATGGGAATACCAATGCATGCTGTTACAACTAATCTGAATGGAATAATATGCCACAAACCCAAACTAACATAACTACTCACAAAGCTAGAATGCTTGGGTAGGCAGGTCCCAGCGGACCCATCTCTCCCACCTCAGCTGGCGACTGCATCTGGCGCTAGTGCCCAGGCCGGACCCTCCTCCGGTGGCCCTGTGCCACCTTTGGGTGGAAGCGCTGCAGGGGATGGGGCCCGTCCCCCCTCTGCAAGCGTGGCTGGAGGAGTTTGTCCACTCACCCTCCAAGGTGTCCGGTCTGTGGTGTGAAGGGAGATCCAAGACTCCGTTCTTGGGCCCCTACGCCAGCTCGAGGCTCGTGTGGCACAGCTAACGGCCCCGGCCGTTGCCCCACCTACACAGCCCCCAGCACAGCCCCGTCCTGGGCTGTGAAGGAACAGTGGCAACTGCCTATGGGTGGGGATATTAGTTCCACTGTTGCCATCTGTGGGCTCATGCGTCTTGGATATCCCAACCTCCGTCCCCGTCAATTGTGTAACCCCCCCACGTGTGTCATACACCGCCCCTGTATGCGTCTTGTCTGTCTTGTCTGTTAACCTACCCAACCTACCTCCCCAGCTATACCGACTTCCTTCACCTGACATACCACTCTCCCCTGAAAAAAAAAATAGGGCACTCTGTACCCACAAAAAAATTACGCCCCATACATAGCTGTCCATGTCGCACACATGTCCGCTTGACATTGAAACTGTTAATTACAATTGGCTCTACAACAAACATTAATGTTGTCCTGACACCTCTCTCAGGGGTGGAAGGTTTCAAATGTCTCACCAAAATACATGGAAATGCACAGCTGTTGCTGCTAAAGACATGGGCATCTATGGGCCTTACCTACATCCCTACTGTCTTACCCTCTTTGTGACCCCTTTTTCACCACTTTCCTGTCACCCCTTTTTCTTTTCTTTCAAAGAAATTAGCGCGGGTGTGCGCTTGTGTTAGCGGAGCTCACCGTCAGTGTGCATGCGTGAGCTCCGCGCAAACGAGCGCAGACCTGGTTTTAAGTGCTTAAAAGTGCCTTTATGGCACTTTGATTGACAGGTTCTGTACTCATTTTGAAAGTCTGGAAAGAAAAATAAATTCCTACTAACCAGTCTCAAACCCAGGACCTTGGTAACATTAGTCTATATGACCTACCACTAAGCCATGACTGCCATACAAGAACATAGTGCTAAAATAAATATAACATGTAATAGTAGGAATCAATATAAAGGCAATATAGGAGGTGTACTACCCAATACATCTCAGGTAGAGTTTTAATGTCTGAATTACTGGATTCCCACACTAGTTCAGTGTTAACAGAAACAGCCCTACTAATTGTTCGCTTGTACATAATAATGTAAGGTAACGTACACATAAGAAGATATGTAAATGTACACATACATATATATAAATATATAGTAATACATAGAAATATAGTCGTAGGTGTCAGTATCCATACACACTCACTACAGGAGACAGTGAAGATAAATGCAGCAGCCAGAATCTGCAACACAGCCTGACCCCTCTGAGACCCACTAACCCTTTTAACTGCTTAAAGGTGGCTTTAGCACTTTGATTGACAGGTCCTGTACTCATTTGGAAGGTTTGGAAAGAAAAATAAATTCCCCACTGCCAGTCTCAAACCCAGAATCTTGGTAACATTAGTATGTATGATCTACCACTAAGCCATGACTACCACATGAGATCATCGTGCTAAAATAAATATAACATGTAATAGTAGGAATCAAAATAAAGGCAATATAGGAGGTGTACTACCCAATGCATTTCAGGTAGAGTTTTAATGGCCAAATTACTGGATTCCCACACTAGTTCAGTGTTAACAGAAACAGCCCTACTAATTGTTCGCTTGTACATAATAATGTAAGGTAATGTACACATAAGAAGGTATGTAAATGTACACATACATATATATAAATATATAGTAATACATATGAAATATAGTCGTAGGTGTCAGTATCCATACACACTCACTACAGGAGACAGTGAAGATAAATGCAGCAGCCAGAATCTGCAACACAGCCTGACTCCTGTGAGACCTACTAACCCCTTAACTGCTGGAAGGTGCCTCCAGCACTTTGATTGATAGACCCTGTACTCAATTTGAAAGCAAAATACAAGCATACTAGTAGGCCCTACCACAAGACCATTGTAACACTAGTCTGTACGACCTACCAGCAAGACATGACTCTCATACAGGAATATAGTGCTAAATAAGTGGAACATGTAATAGTAGGAATGAAGATAAAGGCAATATAGTATGTGTACTACCCTAAGCATGTCAGACAGACCTTCACTGTCCCAATTACTGGATTCCCATACTAGTGTATGTTAACAGAAACAGCCCTGAAAATTGTTAGCTTGTACCCAATATTGTCAGCTAATGTACATATATGACAGTATGTATATGTACACATATGTATATATAGCAATACATAATAAATATAGTTGGTGTCAGTATGCATACACACTCACTACAGGGAACAGGTGGGAGAAATGCAGCAACCTGAATTCACAACACAGCATGAAGCATAAGAGATGTACTAACCTTCACACTCACAGAACATTTTCCAGCAGCATACCAGCATGGTCCACGCCCTTACAATCTGAAAGGGCAATGCCTATCTCACATACCTTTTTATAGCACTGTCCTGAAATCACAGTGAGACATGCAATCAGTACACAACTGGCTGTATGCAATTAGCCAATGCTGCCTTACAATTGGTGCAGAGGCCATCACATGGACTTATGCAGATACCTACAAAAGCATTCAGTACCCACACTCCACACATGCAATACAATCATTGCACAAACCTGAGAAAGAGAGAGAGAGAGAGAAACAGAAATACGAAAATACTTCCGATACTAAATCCACAATAAGACAAACTTTGCGAAAGTAACCAGTAGACCCAGAAGAGGCAACGTTTCAAAACAAAATGCAGTAGTTCACACGTTAGAGTTAATAAAACGCTGCAAATACTGAAATGCTGCAATTAGTAGAAAAAACCCTTTGAGGCTGAAGTCACGAATTAATTCTGTTTATTGTGGAAAAACTTTAAGTGCTAAAATGCAATACACTTTTCGTCGCACAGTAATGCACAACTTCCTCAGAGTTGTGCATTGCAGCATTTCAGTATTTGCAGCGTTTTATTAACTCTAACGTGTGAACTACTGCATTTTGTTTTGAAACGTTGCCTCTTCTGGGTCTACTGGTTACTTTCACAAAGAAATACGAAAATAAACAGACTGACAGCAGCAAAACCAGCAGCAGCAGCAGAAAACTGCAAGCAGCAAGCAGCATCACTGATACAGCAACAGCTGCCACAAACACAGGTAATGCAAAGTAGCAGGTTAATACTGTGTTTACTGTGACACCTCCAAATGTATCATAGTTCACTATCTATAGGTATGTCCATGAGATAGGTTGTGTGTACATAGTCCTGAAATATATACATATGTAATATTGCGGTACATGTTGCCCATACTTAAAACTTCCATAGCTGAGAACACAAGGCCAGTTGTGCATATGATGCAGTAGTTACCAGGGTCAGTAGAGGTTACTCCTCATTGGTGTGGGACCACTGTGTATGTATGGCACTGTTCAGGTACATATCCGTAGTATGGCCAGGGATTAATATCAGTCTGTCATGTGGTGCTATGTCCTCCAGGGGTGAATGTAGCACACATCCAGGGATACCATTTCGTAACAGTGATGCTATGTGTTCTGCAATGATGAGGGTGGCTCTCACCTGGACATGTGAGAGGATAGGGAGGTTACAGTCATCTGGGATAACTAATACCACATGTGTAGGAGAATGGGGGGGGGGGTACCTGCACCTAAACTGTCTGCAACAATGTTGCCAATATCTGTGCATTTGGTGAATGTGAAGCATCTTAACACTGCTGACCACAGATGCCTTGCTGTCATGTGAATCTGCCCTGTGCTGCAGTAGCCTCCTACTATTGTTATACAATATGTCTGTATCTGTACTCCACTGGACAGGATTAATAAGTGGTGTGCAGTTGTTCTGGGTTAGATATGTGTGTGCACAGTACATGCAGTATGTGGAATGTCTGTGGTAAGCATATGCAAAGGTGCCGGCGGTGTGTGTTGTGGCTTCCACTGGCCCAATGGGCTGCATGGATAGCATCACTGTCATAACTAGTGAATAACTGTGTAATTACATGCATACATAGCAAGGTAGTGTACTGTGCTTGTGGTGTTGTTCGGATATGTATATCCAGGCTGAGTAATGTGTGTCCACATCACAGGGTTAGATGGCAACACACATCCAGTATGTAGGGATGAACACCCAGAGTGTGTCAGACGTGTCGCCTGTGCAGAAATATCCGGCCATTACCTGTGCATACCCCACAACACACACACATGCAACATATGGCAGAAGTACTATAGCAGTACACACATGTTCATAGGTTCATACTAGGCTATTTGCCCTAGGGCATTGGTAAGCCTAGTAGAATGTGTTTGTCTTTCGCCACCCAATTACAAGTTATGCTGCTATGCCCTTGTCCGACGTTAGTATACTGTGCCTCTGTCTAACAGTGACATAGAAGTGATACCTGGGGTACAACTATGATCTCCATCCACTCATCCAGATTCCTATGGAAGAGAGTCAATGAGGGACTCTGCTTAACCTGTAGTGTGAGCTCATTACAGAGTGAAGGGAGCCTCTCGGTTAGGAATATGCCCCTCCAGCATGTCCATGTATGTCAGTGCTGAGGTCCAGCTCTCCTGAGCATGTGGCTGTATGGGACTCTGATTGCCTGAGGTGCAGCATGTTCATTACTGCTGGGTAGGACATGGCTGTATATGGCACAGATTGCCTCTGAACAGGCAGTATGCCACTGAGTCCAGCTGGATTTACTTTACCTGGGCAGCATATGACATCTGTATGAGCCATTGCATCCCCTTGATGAGGTACTGTTGTCCTGTACCAGTTGCTGTAGGTGTCTGGTTAGGTACATCCCAAAAGGTGCATTGTATGCAATTATAGGCCAGATGATGGATGAGTAAAGAGGCACAATGACCTCCCCTGCCATACATGTGAATCCCTCATGATTAGCTGGGCTATATAACATGTCTTTCAATCCACGTTGGCCACGTGGTTGACAAATGACAGACCGCTAACATGTTTCTTCCCCAGGTCCCCAACTACGTCTTCTGTACTCAATGGCCTAACACCTATGTTGTACTTTGCCACCAATGTGGAGGCGTGGGAATCTGCATTGAATACTGATACTCCCCCTCCCTTGTTCAAGTGTTGGGGCCGACAAGAATGGTAACAGCTATTACTTGGTAGTACTGGTGTGCTCCTGTGAAACCTGAAACAGGTTCATGTTACTGCACAGATATCGATGTCCAGAATGCTAAGTAGGGTTTTGAGTGCGTGCATCCTGAGGTCTTTACTTCCGGTGTTGAGTAGCATCACTCTTACTTCCTCATCCTTTGTGATACAAATGGATGTGGGTTTGCCTTATGAGCCTTGCCCAATACAGGCACTATGGGTGTAGCAAGAGGCTCCGCCAAATTCCAATAGGACAGGGGTGACAGGTGCAAGCTGTCCCTAGCAAAGCATACCATCCCAAGATGGCAGGCATTGGCACACCTGTGAATGACACCAGTATGTCAGTCAATTGATGGAAGGGATCATCGTGCCTTGATATTGTGGCATTGTTCTTGGTGAGGGTAGGGTGCTACTCAAGGTCAGGGTCAAACTGTCTTGGGCTACGTGCTCAGAGAGCTCTGTACTGTCTCATGTCATGTAGTCCAGGGAGGTATGTGTCAGGTCATTCACACCAGCATGGACATTGACTGAGTCATACCTGTACTTGCCTTGGGGTTACCTGAGTGTTTGTGTTATGTGGCAGGTCATAGTGCAACAATGACAAGCAGTCACTTGCAGTCATGTGTAACATGGAAGTACGTACAGTAAGCAATGCAGATATCAGTAGTGAGTCACAGACGTGTTGAGAAGCTGTGTATTATGTGGAAGTAGCATACCAGTGAAATAACAAGCTAACAAATAACAAGCATATAAACAAAGGTAGATCCAGGAGGCCTGGATGTAGTGTTTGCTACAGCAAACAAGGTGTAGCAATGTCAGTAAGTTACAGCTCAGATATGCAGGCACTATAAACCTGAAACCAGATGTCCCCAGCTATGACTGGCAGAGTACAGCCTATTGTTACACACGAGTGCAGACCACAAACCTTGTTAATGTTAAATAACTGGCCTGAAGGCCAACTGCCTATACCAGAACTAATACACTTGTACACTGGGCCCTCAATCAGCAGTTCCCAACTTCAATGGATGAAAGATATGTGTCCTGCCACCACAGTGCTTGCCACAAACCTCCCTAATGTAAAACAACTGGCCTGAAGGCCAAGTGCTTAGTCAAAATGACTTAGAATGATAGCTACACTGTAATCAAGTTACAACCAAGCAGTAATAAGTACAATTTAATACTCCCTGTATAGAATGTGTACCATGTATTGCTGAGGTACTATGCTGATAACCTGTTTGTGTACCTTTCCAGATCAACATGGCTCCAAAAGGAACCCAGCATATTCTGCTGCAGAGGATGACGTGATTCACCAGAGCCTGATGCGTGACTATGCCATCCTGTTCTCACGCACCACCCAGAATCAGCAGGAGAGGTCTGCACTGTGGCAAAACCTACTTAGCAGGATAAATGATGTTGGCATGCATAATAGGACATATGAGCAGGTGAGACATCACTGCAGTGATTTGATTAGAAATGTCCGCCAGCGTGCTGCAGATATCCGCAGGCAACAGGTTGCCACAGGTGGGGGGGTGGCCACACACCCCCCCCCTCACCAGACAGGAGGGGCTACTGCTAAGTGTTGTGGATCCAGCCCCAGAACAACAACAGCAACAGTCATGCATCATGATGGAGGTTGGATCCACACAGCAGCAAGACACCGAGCGTGCAGGTAAGATGCCATATTTATTTATTGTTATTACTTTTACATTTGTTGACCAAGATAGTCTAGCTGGATATATGTCCACTTTCAGTAGAGGCCTGGGGAGAAAAGCTCCACACATAACATAATAAAGGCAGACAGACAAGTTGTTAATACAGACAGCCAACAGAATAGAAATATACACCAGCCTGTTAATTAAATCAGCATACATTTAAGGAACTCAAACAGTTTAGAGTCATACACAATGTACTGTCGGTTTCAAAGCAATTCTACCTAAAGCTTAACGGTTATGCAATAAGGCAAAAGCCATATAGATAATACTTAGGGCTCAGAAGGGTCGAGAAGTAGAAGGAGTATGAAAGATAAAATAATAGGGAAGAGGCAGGGGTCAAGAAGGGAAGTGAGGAAAAGAAGGAAGACAGTCAAGAGGAGGTGGGAGGGATGGGAGAAGTAGGTCAGAGCATAGAAGGACATCAAGGTGAAAGAAACAGGGTAGAAGCTAGTTTTTATGCACAATGAGGGGTTAAAGGTAAAGAGAGGGTGGGGAGAGGGACGTTAGCCTGGAGTCCAACAAGAACAAAGCCAGTGGTTTTGGAAGTACAGTTTGAGTTGACGTTTGAAGAGAGGTAAGGGTGAGATTAGAGTTAACTCCTGGTATGTACATATGACTGTTCTGTACACTGTTACTTCATGCACGCATAAGGTGTGCATGTGGTATGTATATTTTTATTTATTTTACATTTGTTGACCGGGCTAGTCTAGCTGGATATATTTCCATTTTCAGTAGAGGCCCGGGGAGAAAAGCTCCACATAAATTTTAACAAAAGGTCAAAAATAGACAATCAAATTGACAAATCATCATAAATGGCGAGACAATAAAAAAAATAGAACCCAATTACAGGTATACACATAAAAAAATCACCTTTATAAGGATAACAGTATTAGCTGTAATAACATCAAGAACAAGGCATAAAGCAGAGAGCAAAAATTGATTTATAATAATTTATAGAACTAATCTTAGTACCAAAAGGAGAAAGAGAAACTCTATCGTAGGAGAGGAGGAAGGGAAGCAGTTTAAGAAAAGTGAAGGAAAAGTAAAAAGAATGGAAGAGAGAGATTAACAAAGGGGAAAGAGGAAACAGACAAAAAAACTCTAGGGAGATAGATTGAAGCAGACTCACAAAAAGAGAGAAAGAAAATAAAGTAGTAGGAAAGCTCAGAGTATTAGAAAAGCACAGAAGAGGTAAAAGATTAGTCAGGTTTTGTACAGGAACAGAGCCAGTGGCTTTGGAAGTAATCTTTGATTTTATGTTTAAAGAGAGGTAGAGATGTGGTAAGTGTTATATCACTGGGAGCAGATTCCAGTTCCTTCCTACAGTATTATTGAATAGAGAGTCACCAGAAGAATTATTAGTCTTTGTAATAGTAGCCATAAGTTTACTGGAAGAGCGAAGGGAGTTTAGGTTGTTATAAGGGATTAAAAGTTTAGAGAGTATAGGGGTATTATTGGGTTGGTATAGAATTTTATGGGCAATAGTGAGTTGAGGGATTAACAGAAGGTTTTGAAGTTCAAGCCAGCCTAGAAGTTTCAGGTTAGTACAGTGATGAGTTCTGAAAGGGTTGCCAGTGGCAAAACGGGCAATGTTGTTGTAGCAAGTAGCCAGTTTGTTAAGGTTGGCTTTCCTTAGGTTAGTAAAAATTGGTGAGGCGTAAAGAAGAGTTGACAGAAGATGGGAGTGGGCAATCTTGGCTCTGGATGAAGAGGTTAGGAAAGGTTTAATTCTATATAGGCTTCCTATTTTTCTATTGACTATTTTAATGGTGTTGTTGATATGCTGATCAAAGGAGAGGTTATTATCAATTGTTATTCCTAAAAGTTTTGTTGTTGGATCAGGGGTGATGAGAGTGGCATTATTTGAGGAGATGGTGAAGTGCAAAGGAGTGGACCGTGTGCTAGGGGAGAAAAGGAGAAGTTTAGTTTTTTTGGCATTGAGGAGGAGGTCACGTCTGGTGAACCACGTTTCTACTGTGTTGAAGACATTTTGAGTAATAGATGAAAGTACATTAGGAGATGAAGCAGAGCAGATAAGTGTGGAGTCATCTGCATATTGAATGCAGGTTGCTTGTGGGATTGCTGAGTGGAGATCATTGATGAACAGGGAGAAGAGAAGGGGTCCTAGAATGGAGCCTTGAGGTACACCAATGGAAACGGGTGTGAGTGAAGAAATTTGGTTTTCCCACCGACCTGCTTGTTGTCTATTGCTGAGGTAGGATGTAAACCATTTAGTGGCAAGATTATCAAAGGAGAGGGATGTAAGAGTGTTAATTAAAATGGAGTGGTTGACCATATCAAAAGCTTTAGAGAGGTCGATGAAGAGAGCAGAAGAGAAGGTTGTCGTTACGGTTCCTATTGATGGTATCTACAAATGATAGGAGAGCAGTGGTAGTACTGTGATGAGGTCTAAAACCGTGCTGACAGTTTGCTATTATGTTGTTTTGAGAGAGATACTGTAAAAGTTGATGGTGAATACATTTTTCCATTATTTTTGCTAATGGAGAAAGGAGGGCAATTGGTCTATAGTTTGAGTATTCAATGGAATTCCCACCTTTATGTAATGGGATAATGTGGGAAATTTTCCAGATGTTTGGGATAGTTCCCTCTTGGATTGTCCTGTTTATAAGTATAGATACTGGATAAGCAATTTCTTTGGCAGCTTTTTGGAGAAAAAGTGAAGGGAGTTTATCAGCAGAAGGGGTACAAGGCTTCAGTTTGTGAATAAGTCTAGAGATGAAAGAGGTAGGAATAGGTTGTAGTTTAAAGTTATTGGAAGAGTGTCTTTGGTTTATTGGTGGGCAGGAGTACTACTATATGTCATCATGATATGTAATTGTGCATGTGTGATACAGACATTATGAGCAGCTGATGTGTATAAGGGAACTAGTGTACTACTGTACTGTATCATGTGCAAAACAAATGGCACACTTGTGCCCACTGACATTACTCTCTTCACACTTCCAGGTCCCTCCCATCTAGCAACGAGGCAGGCCATACATGCTGGTGAGTGTTTTTAACATTACCTGAAAAACAATTTATAATACTAGTAAGAGTAGTGTAACGCTATAGTAGACATGCTGGTGAGTGTGTTAATAATAACTGTAATAACCAGTTGTACTAAATTAAGAGTAGTGTAACACGGTACTGATGTGTGTGTTTACTGTGGGGTGTGCATGTGTGCGAGTGTGCCTGTGCCCATGTGTGCATGTGTGTTAGTGTCCATGAGTGCATGTGTCCATTTCTGAATGTGTGCGTTAGTATTGAAGTGCATCTCTGTCAAATATGTGTTGGGACTGTAATCTGTGTTCCCTGTTTTCCTCCCGTAGGTTCTGGTGCTGCTCTGGTGACCTGCAGCAGGGAACCTGAATCTTGTGCCCCAGGTACTGATGATGATGAAATGTCTGTAATGGTGCAGGAAGGTGTGTCTGGGTCCACCATTGGTCAGCCAATTGACAGTACACAGCTGTCAACCCTGTCAATGTGCACAGTCATCCTGCCGTTACATCCTTTGTCACCATTGTCCCTAGGTGATGGACAGTCTGCAGTGGGCATAGATCAGGGTAATGTGGTACCTGTGGTACATGCATCCCCACAAGGCAGCCATGAGCAGGGTCCTCCAATGGTACCACGCAGACAGTCGCCCATGGGTTCTCGTGGGGGCATCCATGGCCGTACTGCCTCTGGCCGACGTGCCCAAGGAGGTATGTCAACTTCCACTATGTTCAGAACTGTCATGCAGGCACAGGCACGTATGGAAAGGTACACCAGACAGGGTCTGAGGGAGCTGAGAGCATGTCTCACAGCCATGACAGACGGCATGCGTGACGTTGCGAATGCTATCAGTAACCTCACAGATGTCGTTGACAGACATTGTGGGGCATAGAACAGCTGCTCCACAACCAGATGTCCATGGGCCTGGGCGATGGTGTGTGTTTGCGGCGTCGATGTGGCTGTATGCCAGTAACAGCACCAGTTGGCAGTGGCCGTGGACGACAACAGGCCCACTCATGCACCTCAAGTGCCAGCACCAGCCCCAGCAATGCTGGGTCTGTGCTGTCATCAGGACGCCCCAGGAGACCACGTGCACGTGGCTCTGGACAGTCCCAACAGGGATCTGTGTCCAGTCAGCACACCCCTGCTTCTGACGACAGTACCCAGTCTGGGTTAGTACCGGATACGGCCTGTAGCACCCCTGCCAGGCACAGGTACCGTGTCCGTGCCCACAGACACTGATCTGGATGACCTGACAGGTGCAGTCTGTGGCTGTCCACAAAACCCTGTACATGGCAGCCATTATGTGTGACTGTGTGCATGCTTACACACATGCAGAAACCTAACACCTAGGGCAAACATATACACACACACACTGCACCAACACTGGTCCACCCTGTACTGCTGCCCCTCACAAACACACATACACACATGTCAATTGGTGTCACCAGTGGCTGGCTTGGGCATACCTAACCCACACCCTGTGCATATGATGACACTGTGCCACCTCCTGCATACTACAACATTGGTGCAGGAAAAGGTATATACGTTGCTGATGCACAGGGTGACTACATAGATGTGTATAAGTAGTAACATGTTTGTAACTGTTCAGTGTTCCAGTATGATTGTGTGTATATCCCAGCAGTCCTGCTGCAGTAACTGTATGAATGTCCTCAATTGTTATCTGCACCCATACTACTTACCAAAGTGTACCAGCTGCACACCATCACATGCTAACATTGACCATGGGAATGCGCATCATGTGCTGTTATGTAGATTCAGCTATATGTATCTGTTCTGTCACACATGCATTTATACACACCCTGCTACCCACACACATGCACATGCTCACCTGCCATTCCCATTATCTATTACCCTACATGAGTAGCTGTTGATACATGACAGGTACACATTTGAGAAGTGCACTATGTTGTTTACTACTCACTTCCTCTTCTCTACCTGTACTCACAGGGTGCAGGCAACCTCATCAGTTCAAAGATGTAATGTGCATCAGGTACTGTGGTGCCCTGATTGCCACATCAATCATGTTTCCCATACGGAAATACACACACAGACACATCCCACATCCACACACTTGCCACATACAGGCTTCAAAACACTATCTAGGTATATTCTGGTACATGTGTGTGTTACAGTAGCATGTAACACTATACTGAGTACTGGCAGTTGTCTGTTGTCATGTTGTTTGTATAGAATAAAAAAATTGTTTGATTATCCTACTTCGTTTTGTGGACATTACTTGAAGAAGTGTTACCTTACATGTGCTATTGGTACCACCACCTTCTCTTTTGTAGTTTTGTTTGTATAGGGTGCTGTCAACATCACTGCTTGTTAAGGGTAATGAGCACCCTGCAGTGCATAGCCCCATGTGGCAAAAGCCACATCCCACCCCCATCATTGTGCACACACACTAACCCCACCCACAGTAAAACACATACTTTCCATTTGCAAGATTCAAACCCATACCTAACTGTGTTATGTCAGTAGAAACAGACACATTAGCAGAGTGTGCTATATGCAGTAGTTGTGGAAACTCTTTCTAATGCTGTACTTAGAGGGTGCTGACATCATCTGTGTGTAGGAGGAGGGATGTGCACCCTGTAGTGTGTTTTCCCAGTTGGCAAAAGGCACGTATCACTCCCAGCATAGTGCACACACATAAACCCCACTCATACTAACACACATACATTCCCTTTGTAGGATTCAAACCCCTACCTAACTATGTTATGACACTGGAGAAAGATGCATTAGCAGAGCGCGCTATGCGAATTACTGGAGGACTTTAATACGGGTAATATAGTTATAGAGTCCTGACATCATCAGTGTTTCAAAAGGGGGATCTGCATCCTGTACTGTACTGTCACAGCTGCTAATAGGGGCATTTCCCACACACACATCAATGTGTTTGAGGTTTGCATATGTGGGGGATCCAGTACTCCAGTGTGATTTGTATATGGTTTGATTGCAACAATGAGGGATATACTCCCAGTGGTGAGCATTTGGTACTCATGTTTGTGATGATCAGGTCTAGTATATCTGCCCTCTTGTGGGGAGGTTGGTTACCTGTTCCATAGCTAAAGAATGTCTGATCTATGTGAACCCTAGAGCTTGGGTATTGTGTCTTGTGCAATGTTCACAGTCTATGTTTGGGTATCTGATGTCACCCAGTATGATGGTGTTTGCGGAGAAATCTATACTCTCCTGTGTCAGCATGAAGGCTGTGTGGGAGTCCTGAGTTTGAGAGGGTGCTGTAAGAGCTCCTCTGTGTCTCTTTCTATGTGGTCCAGGGAGGTACATCTCAGGTTGTTTGCACCAGCATGGACAATGACTGCCTCATAGTTGTACTTGCTGTGGAGTGACCTGTGTGCCTGTGTTATGTGGCACATTCTATCACCCGACAGGTAGCTAAATGTGACCCTCACCTTGCTCTGTCTGGGGGGCGGCACGTCTGTCAACAGCTCATGTCAAGCAAGTTCACACCCCTCATAAATGATGTGGAAACCTTCAAAGGCCCCAGGCCTGTTGAAAATATGGACCAGACTGCAGATACCTGTATAAAGGCATTCTATGGACACATTCAGGAATGCATGGATCATGACACCACATATGAAAGCATGACCCAATTCTCCAAAGGCAGATGTCCTGGGTGCCAGACACCAGCCATAAACACACTATACAATAGAAGGATGACACCACCACATGATACAACAACCTCCCAAAATGTGAAGGCACCACTGATGGTTATTGGAAGACAACTACAGGCACCCATACAATTGTCTAAGGCCATCTTTGAGAGAAGATTCCACAAGCCACTGAGGATAATCACAAGGCTGTCTGTAGTTATGTTAGGAACCTGGGTGGTACTACCCAGATATGCTCAGAGGTAATCCAAGATGTCACACAAATACAAAACACACAGACATTGCCATCATCCTAGTGGACGGGTTCACTGCTGCCTTCTCTCCCCCACCGCACCGAAAGGGCAAATATGTCTCGCGGCAGAGTGCTGCCCCCCCTGACATCACAGATGCTCAGATAAGAGATGCCCTTCCCAAAGCAATAAACACTGCATCAATGGGACCAGACAGTGTCCCAGGCTGTGTCCTACATGAACCACAAGAAGAGCTACACCCAGACATAACACCACTGTTCAATCCCAGACTTACTACACGATATGTGGCCAGAGAGTGGCGTACAGCAACAGTGGTCCCTCTACATTCAGGTGGTGCTTTCACGGATCCTGGACACTATTCACCCCATATGTCTGACTAGCTTTGTCTGCAAAGCTATGGCAAGGATCAACATGAACTTCACATATCTAGATATTGTGTACCTACAGACATGTCACCATACACAGTTTGGCTTTGTTAATGGCAGATCCTGCCTCTCAAACATGTTTGATTTCTTTGAAACAGTCACCAAGGCCACTGTCAAGGGGAAGGAGGTCTACACAGCCTACCTGGACCTTGCATAAGCCTTTGATACAATACCCCACTTGTGCATTATAGGGAAGCTCACCAGTGTACATATTAACCCCTATGTCACTATGGTTATTGCACACTGGCTCAAGGGCAGAACACACATGGCTAGACTTGCTGGAGCCATGTCAGCCTCCAACCTGGTACAAGTGGTGTCCCACAAGGCTCAGCCCTGGGAGCTGTCATGTTCATTATATATTTACCATAGGTACAGGCCAACATGGAAGTACTGTGGCTGAGCAAGTCGCAGGTGACTGCAAACTCTACTCGGTGGCATACTGCCTCTTCATAGGCAATCTGTGCCTGACATATAAAGCCATGTCAAACCCTCACTTAATGGCCATGCTGCACCTCAGAATATCCAGATCCCATCAGGATACATGCTGGAAAGACTTGAACCTCAGGAGTGATATACATAGGACATGCTGGAGGGGCACATTCACAACTCTGGAGGCTCCCTTCATTCTTGAATATTATCCCAATAGAGGTTAGGCAGACTGACTCAGTGACTGTCTTCAAGAGTGATATTAATGACTGGATGTGACATTGTAGGGTTACCCTGGGTATCACTTATGTGTCACTGTGAGACAGAGGCACAGTATACTAACCTTGGAAAAGGGCATAGCAAGACAGATTTACAATGCATGTTGAAAGCCACACACATTCTGGCTAGGGGATACATGCCCTGGGCAGACATCCCTGTATGAACCTATGGACCTATGTATCTTGTTCACCATTGGCCCTATGTGCTGTTAATCACCAATGCAATCTCAATACTATGGTAGCATGTGCAAAGGTCAGTTGTCAGTCACCTCTATGGTACAGTTGTGGGATATGTGTGTCATGTAGTAATGTCACAGCTGCCACATGTACACAGTCAACCCTATCCCCTGCCCATGGATGTACAACACATGTATGAGATGGAAACACATGGCCGAACTGTGGACTAAGCACTCTGAGCCCAGTACTGGCATAACCTGTCTGGTGGCATGAAATACTACAGTGACAGCAATACCAATCTGATGTGGATCTACACGGACAGCAATACAAGCATGGAAACACCGGGTCAGTTGTGGAGCCTAAGGATAGCATCCTGCATGACTGGCAGACATCTCTGCAGCTGGCACACAGGCATACATTAGGCCTGCACACAGCATGCATAACACATAGCACACAAATCCTGTGTGTCAAACAAGCACAGTCTGTACAGCTATACAACACTACTGCGCAGTTGTGTTAGGTACCTTTATTGTCCAGTACAGTGAGAACATGCTCACCAGGCTGGACAATGTGTAGGTCACAGTGATATGCTCATGGAGCACTGTGGTCCACCACATAACACAAACATACAGGTCAGTCAGATGCATGGACACATATGACTCAGTCATTGTCCATGCCACCACAGCTGATGTGGGATGTCCCTCACTGGGATACATAATAGGGAACATGGAAGGGATCACTGAGCAAGTGACACAGGCTGGTAGACCCCTGACCTTGGTTGGCATCAGACCCTCACCAGGGATTCTGACATATTACTGAATGCTAATGAATTAGTGTAGCTACAACACCCTGGCTGAACGGTTCTTAGCATGCTGTCACTGCATTGCTGTGGAATAACGTCTTACCACTCCCACAACAGGTGAAAGCATGCAGCACCTGTACATCAGCAACATGTAGACTATATGCCCCAGACCAGGTGTGTATCCCTCACTACTAGGCTGATAGCATCTACATCTCACACTGTATATACACATCCCACATGCAGCACCTGCACAGAAGACCACAGTCATAATGTTACCCTGTGCAAATACCATGTATTCACGTGTCAGGCATCACACATGGTAACTATTGAAGGTCACAGGTACATATGTGTATTTGGCACACACATACATCATGTGTGCATTGCCATAACTGGTTTAATCAATGTCATGCATTATTGTGAGGGACAACCCGCACACATGGGCATTCTGTGTGGGCAAAACACACGTGGCATGTCTGTACTCAAAAGCCATACATAATTGTGATATCGTTTAGAAAGGGGTATGTGCATCCTGTAGTGTGTTTTCCCAGTTGCCAAAAGGGGGATTTCAGTCATACATACTTACCCCCCCCTGCACACACACTTGCTGGATCCAAACCCCTATCTAACTATGTTATGGTACTAGAGACGGACGCATTAGCACAGCGCACTACTGCGAGATTTCCTTTCACATGATATACTTATAGGGGGCTGACATCATCAGAGTTTAGACAGTGGAATGAGCATCCTGTGGTGTGTTTTCCCAGTTGCCAAAGGGGATGTTCTTTTCATGCACACTGACACACACACTTACCCCCCTGCACACACACTTGCCACTTGCTGGATTCAAACCCCTACCTAACTAAATTATGACACTAGAGATGGACGCATTAGCACAGCACGCTATTCGCATTACTGGGGGATTCCCTTTCACATGATATACTTATAGGGTGCTGACATCATCAGAGTTTAGAAAGTGGAATGAGCATCCTGTGGTGTGTTTTTACAGTTGCCAAAAGGGATGTTCTTTTCATACACACTGACACACACGCTTACCCCCCTTCACACACACACTTGCTGGATTCAAACCCCTACCTAACTATGTTATGATACTAGAGACGGACGCATTAGCGCAGTGCGCTATTCGCATTACTGGGATATTTTCTTTCACATGATATACTTATAGGGTGCTGACATCATTAGAGTTTAGAAAGTGGAATGAGCATCCTGTGGTGTGTTTTCACAGTTGCCAAAAGGGATGTTCTTTTCATACACACTGACACACACACTTACCCCCTTCACACACACTTGCCACTTGCTGGATTCAAACCCCTACCTAACTATGTTATGACACTAGAAACGGATGCATTAGCACAGCGCGCTATTCGCATTAGTGGGAGATTCCCTTTCACATGATATACTTATAGGGTGCTGACATCATTAGAGTTTAGAAAGTGGAATGAGCATCCTGTGGTGTGTTTTCACAGTTGCCAAAAGGGATGTTCTTTTCATACACACTGACACACACACTTACCCCCCTTCACACACACTTGCCACTTGCTGGATTCAAACCCCTACCTAACTATGTTATGACACTAGAGACAGATGCATTAGCACAGCGCGCTATTCGCATTACTGGGAGATTCTCTTTCACATGATATACTTATAGGGTGCTTACATGATCAGTGTCTAGAAAAGGGAATGAGCATCCTCCGGTGTGTTTTCACAGTTGCTAGGAGTAACATTTGGACCAAGTGTGTGAGCATGCCCAGTTCAGCCTTCCCATGGCATGTTGTGTGAAAGATGTCTCATTTATCTAAGTGTGTGAGCATGCCCAGTGTGGGCTTTCCATATGTTGAACTCTGCAGCACATCACATTTGTGGATGAGTGTGACCTTCAACAAATACCTCCAGTTTATGGTTGTGTGTTCTGTGCCATGTTGTGTAGTTACTGTCCAGATGCTTTTTGTGTGAACACAACAGGGAGTATACTGTGCCTGCAGGTTTTGCATGGGAAACTTTGCACACAATTGTCAACATCCATTCATACTGACCTAACACTGTAGTACTGTATAGTGTAGTGGTTCAGTACTTTCACTGTGGTGGTCAGTATCCTGGGCTTTAGTCCTATCACTGCTTTACATTTCCATAGTGTGCACAACAGCCTGGTTAGGGTCCAGTTGTGCACATCTGCACAAAGGCGGTGCCTCTACAGACCATGGTAATTACTGCCCCATAAGCTTAACAAGTGTAGTCTGCAAAGCTATGGAGAGGATCATAATTGAGCTCATAAACAAAGATATGGGGGACATGCAGACATCGTACCCATCCCATTTTGGCTTGGTCAAGGGCAGATCATGCCTTTTGTACTGGGTTGACATCTTCAAAATGGTCACTTAGGCCATTGTTGGGGAAAGGCAGTCCATACAGCCTACCTTGGCCTTGCAAACACTTTCAACACAATACCCCACTCAGGTATTGTGGAAAACCCTAACAACTGAAATGTAAACCCATATGTCACAAGATGGGTTGCAAACTGGCTTAAGGACGGGACCCACAGGGTTAGAGTTGCTGGCACTATGTTAGACTCCAGGCTGGTCACAGGTGGTGTCACACAGGGCTCAGTCCTTGGCCCCTTTGTTTGTCATGTACTTCCCAGAAGTACAGGCCAACATGGGAGGACTTTGGCTGACAATGTTTGCAGATGACTGCACACTGGGCGCCATAGTGGACAGTTCATCAGACACGGATATCCTTCACAAGGGACTCACGGTAACTGATAGCTGGTGCCAGAGCCATGGCCTGAAGTCAAAGTGCACAACATGTGTAGACATACCCTTCAGGAAAGGCAAGGTAACCCCAAGCTACCATATAGGTGGCAATCCTCTGAGCACAGAGGAGGTTATCATGGACCTGGGGACCCAGGTTGACAGTCACCGTTCTTCTGACACTCACGTTGCTAAAGTGGCTAGAAAGACCTTCTACATTGCCCACCTGATCAGGATGGGATTCACATCCAGATCTAGTGGGTGATTGTTCCCTGTACTCTTCACTTATCAGAACGGTGATCAAGTAGAATGCCCTATTCTGGATGTATCTCACCCAACATCTGCAGCAATTGGAGACACCCTGAATGCCCCCCACCTAAAGGATCAAGGAACCCCAACAGCTGTCATATGCTGCCAGATTGAAGACACTCCCACTCTATTCACTCACATACCGTCTGCTTAGAGGTGACATGTGCCTGACATGCAAGGCCATGTCCAAACAGGGATTAATGGACATGCTCCACCTCAGAATCGGCAGATCCACCTGAACCACTAGTGCAGGTGACTTACACCTTAGCAGGGATGTACGTTGGACATGTTGGAGGGATGGAGTTATCACCGGAGACTCCCTATGCTGTGGAATACAATCCCGGTCCATGTGAGGCAGAGCACCTTGCTGGCTGTGTTCAAGAGGTATCTTGACCTGTGGATGGAAGGTCATACGCTTAACCCGGGGATCGTCACTGTGTCACTGCTGGAGAGAGGCATGACAAAATAATGGGCACAGTACTGTTTCCATATAAGGGGTGGTGTATGCCAACGAACTCTGTGCTAGGCTTATACCTGCCTTAGGGAAGATAGCCTAGTATAAACCTATGTACCTATGAACCTATCTGACCATGTTGCATTATGTTCAGATGTGAACTACTTACAACAGCCTCATCCAACATCAGTAGTGTATTCCACAACATGGGTGTACATTGGCAAACACTACCGATGTGCCCTAGGCCATTTCTAATGCTAGTCGGAGAGTGTGTTTGTCCATCAACACATTGTAAGTGTAGTTTGCCATGACATATGTCTTGTTTAGTATACTGTGCCTCTGTCTACCTGTGACATAACATTGATACCCAGGGTAAACCTCCCATCTCCCATCCACTCATTAGGATTCCTGTTGAGGGGACTCAACGAGTGTCTCTACAGACAACCTGTACTGGTAGTTTACTCATGCGTGGGGGGTGGCTTCTGTGTTATGGATAATGCAGTACAGCCTGTCCTATGTATGTCAGTGCTGGGGTTCAGGTCCCTCATGTGCATAGCTCCCTGCCATTCAGATTGTACAAGGTGCAGCATGTGCATTGATTCCAGCTTGGACATGGCTTTCTACATCAGGCACAGCTTGCATCTGGGTGGACAGCATGGCAGTGTGTGGAGCTGCACTCTGTTTAATCAGGCAACACATTACATGTGTTCCAGCTCTTTCATACTCCTGGTGAGGTACTGTTGTGGACTTTACAGGTGCTGGATGTGTCTGCATGAGGTACACCCCACAGGGGCTGTTGTGGTCATTTCTAATGCTGATGAAAGATAACTGCAGAACCACAATGACCTCCCCTTAGCTAGATGTCAGACAGCATGGACCATGCAATCACAAATAAAAACAGGACCCTCTCCACAAAGGGAAAGTGTCCTGTCTGGTGGACCCCAGCCATAAACAAATTGTATGACAGATGAGGGTTACTAATGCAAAACAGAGCTACATCTCCAAAAGAGAAGACAGCTGTGATCAGCACTAGTAGAAAGCTACATTATCTCGTAAAGACATGCAAGGTCAACTTGGGGACATAAATCACCAAAGACAATGAAGGTAACCACACTGCTTTCTTCAGTTATGTCAGACACCTGGTTGTGAACCCTCAGATATGCTCAGAGTTGGTACACAACAGCATATATTCCAGTGACCTGACAGATATTGGCAACATTCCGGCGGACAGCTTCAGTGCGATTTACCCCCTCCCTCACCCCCAAAAGAAGATAGTTATCACTTCTGTATGTAACCTCACTGTCATCTTGGATGTCCATGTGAGAGCCGCACTCAGCAAAGACAAGTACACAGCATCCATGGGACCTGCTGGTATCCCCGGTTGCATGCTATGTGAACTCCAGAAGGGGCTGGACCCGTATATACAACTGCTATTTAACCTTAGTCTTGCTACAGGATATGTACCTGAACACTGGCGTACGGCAACAGTGGTCCCACTCCACAAAGAAGATGCCTCCACAGACCATGGCAACTACCACCACACAAGCTTAACCAGCCTTGTCTGCAAAGCTATGGGAAGAGTCATTATGGAGCTCTTACACAGACACATTGCTGACCTACGGACCCTTGTTCCCACCCAGTTCAGCTTTGTACAGGGCAGATCCTGCCTTTTGCACCTAGTTGTCTACTATGAAACTGTCAGTAGGGCCATCGATGAGGGCTACGCAGTCCACACAGCCTACCTGCACTTGGCTAAGGCCTGTGACGCAATACCCCACTCAGGCATCATAGCCAAGCTCAACAGCTGACATATAACAGCATATGTCACAGGATAGGTTGCAAAATGGCTAAGAAACAGAACCCATAAAGTCAACATTGCAGGTGCCTTGTCAGATTCGAAGCCAGTCACAGGTGGTGTCCCACAAGGATGTGTCCTGGGACCCCTCTTAATTGGTATTTACTTTTCAGATCTGAAAGCAAACATAGGGGGGTTGTGGCTGACAAAGTTTGCAGATGACTGCAACCTAGGCACCATAGTGAATACATCAGCCGGCACACACATACTACAGAATGCCGTCACAAAGGCGGATAGCTGGTGCCAGACATGGCCTGAAACTGAATGCAACTGATGTGTATTCATCCCCTTTGGGAGGAACAAAGTACCCACAGATCAATACATAGACAGCAACCCACTGAGCACAGACAACAAATCAGACACCTGGGGACACATGTAGATAGTGACATCTCTTTTGACACCCCAGTTGCCAAAGTGGTTAGGAAGACTTTCTATCTTGCCCACCTTATCATGGAGGGTTTTCCATCCAGATCATAGGAGGCCATTGTTCCACTATCCTTCTCCCTTATCAGGCCCATGATTGAATACAAAGCCCCATATGATATGTACCTCGCCCAGCACTTGCAACAGCTGGAGACACCCCAAAAGTACCTACCATGAAGATCAGGGTTCTTCAACACATGTCATATGCTTCCAGAATAGAGGAAATCCAGCTTTGTTCAGTGTCATACCGCATACTTACAGGTGACCTATGCCTGACATACAAGACCATGTCCAATCAGGATTTGGTGGACATGCTCCACTGCAAGCAATCCAAATCCACCAGAGCCATGAGAGCTCAGGATTTGAACCTCAGCACATACATGTATAGGACATGCTGGAGGGACAGAGTCATAACTCAGAGGCATCTCACACTCTAGCAGAGTATCCCAGTTCATGTTTGACAGAGTCCCTCACTGACTCTCTTCAGGAGACATCTGGACAACTGCATATGAGACAGAGGCACAGACTAGACAGAGGCACAGTCATGTTATTCAATTACGTAAGGGGTCATAATGTGTCACTACTAAGTCAGAGGCACAATATTCAGAATCTATTCTGTACACTTATTACCACTATAAGGGGTGGCAATAGCCACATCACTATGGCTAGGCTTATACATGCACTAGGGCAGATAGCCTAGTAGTAGACTATGACACTATGAAACACTGGTGTATGTGTAGGTATTGTCAGTCAAGCACTATGATGTGGTTTGGGGGGCTTGATATCTCCCTGTATTCCAACATTGTTTTGTCTATTCCTTCTAGCATGTCTAGGGATCAGTTGCTAGTGTCCTCTCCTGCTCAGCTGGTGAACCTGGGAATATTGAGGCAATGTTACACTTGCCTCATGTACACTGACAACCCTCTCCTTCTCCCATTAAACACACATACATGTGAGAGATGCAACTATATAGCCAAGGTGGAGGCTGAGCTCTCTCAACATAGGACTAGTAAGACCAGAGAGAAGGTGAAGGTAATCACACACATCACAAACCCAGTCTCACATGGCACTATCACAACTTAAAATCATACACATAGACACACAAAGACATACTCGGAGGCTCTGATCAGAATTCTACCAAAACGGCAGTGGCCACCACAG
Source organism: Protopterus annectens (assembly GCF_019279795.1). Lineage (NCBI taxonomy): Eukaryota > Metazoa > Chordata > Ceratodontiformes > Protopteridae > Protopterus > Protopterus annectens. The sequence continues at coordinate 436,194,824 of NC_056736.1, read as the reverse complement.
CAGACACTCACACAACTGCCTCCACAGGGCACAGCACATGCAACACATTGACCACATAGTCGGTGTGCCAAACAGTCACAGCCCTTAAGGCCAAACACAATGCCAGACACACTTGTCATAGGTGACTCCATAGTCAGACACACTGGCGTCCGCTCACCAGATCGAGTGCGGAGGAGGTCACAGTAAGCTGCCTATCAGGCACTGGAATCCACCACATAATGCAAGCACTCAGGTCACTCAACTGCAAGTACAAGTCTGACCCAGTCATTATCCATGCTGGTGTGAACGACCTGAGATGTACCTCCCTGGACTACATGGAAAGAGACATAGAGGATCCCTCTGATTATGTAGGCCAGGCAGGTATGACCCTGACCTTGAGCAGTATCCTACTTTCACCAAGTATGATGCCACATAAACAGAGACAAGATGATCAGCTGTAATAATTTGCTTAAACTATGGTGTCATTCAAAGGGGGTCCAATGTCTGTCTGCCTGGGATGACATGCTGGACAGGCCACGCTGATTTGCAAGGGATGGCTTGCACCTGTCACCCCTGGGCTTCCGGATTTCGGCTGATGCTCTTGCCACCCCCATTGTGCCTTTTTTATGCAAGATTCAGATTCTACACCTACTACCCTAGAACACAGAAAAGGAAAGACACTAAGGGTAATGCTGCTCAATGCCAGAGGTCTCAACCTCAAGCTGCACACACTCGATGCCCTTCTCAGTATGTAGCACATTGATGTCTGTGCTGTGCCTGAAACCTGGTTCACAGCTTCTGACAGCACCCCGGCAGTATCGGGTGTTACCTCATATCATGCGTTCCGGCACCGGAATCTCGACAACACCAAGAAAGGAGGGTGGGTGTCCATATTCATCACGGACACCCTCACCTCGAGGTTGGTGGCAACACACGATGCATCGGAGACCATCCAGGTGCCAGTAACCGTAGGCAAGACTGCTCTGCAGTTTGTAGCATGTTACATACCATCCTCTCCAACTCAGGTATCTCACACAGCTGTCCTGAAAACACTGGAGGGGATATATGTATCTCCAAACACCATCCTACTGGGTGATTCCAACTATCCAAATATAGACTGGGATCACTAATCAAGCCACAACACTCTAACACAAAGGTTCCAAGAGTTCATACACTCAAATGCCATGGAACAACTGGTCACCATCCCCACAAGTGGAGACAACATACTAGAACTCATCATCACGAACATGGGGTCACACTGTTCAACACCAGAAGTATACCCATCATTGGTGAGATCAGATCATGGACTAATCTCAGTGGGGGACAACATCCCACCCGCACCCCAGATAGAAAAACAAACAGTGAAGACCTTCTCAGATGCCGACTTCACATTTCTATGGACTGGTGTGGTCTCTTTCAAGGCCCCCAGGCCAGCGGACACCATTACCCAAGCCGCTGTATCACATACAAATGCCTTCTACCAGCACCTCCAGGACTGCATGGATCAGGCAATCCCAAACAAGACAAAGACTCTTTGTACCACAGGCAAGCATCCAGTCTGGTGGACCCTAGCCATAAACAAGCTCTACAACAGAAGGAAGGAGCTACTACAAGATAGAGCGAAATCCATAGAAGGGAAGACACCCCTGCTCATTGTGAGTAAAACACTGGGTTCCCCCATACAATCATCCAAGGCGAGTTTTGAGAGTAAACCCACTCAGGACTCAAGGCACAATCATGAGGCCTTTTTTACCTATGTTTGAAACCTGGGAGGGAACTCCCAGATATGCTCAGAATTAGTTGGGAATGATGTAAATATCACTGAACCTACAGACATTGCCAACATACTGGCTGACAGGTTCAGTGCAGATTTCTCCCCCCCCTCTCCACAACTGGAGGGGTATCTTCACCAGAGGATTGTAGCCCCCCAAACATCTCCAATGCTGGGGTGAGAACTGCTCTATCCAAGGCGGAAAACACTTTATCCATGGGACCAGATGGTGTCCCCAGTTGTGTGCTCCATGAACTCAATGAGTAATTACACCCACAGTTAGGGCAGCTGTTTAATCTTAGCCTCACCTCAGGATATGTGCCCAAGGTGTGGCATATGGCAATGGTGGACCCACTTCACAAAGGAGGTGCCTCCACCAACCCCGGAAACTACCATCCCATCAGCTTGACAAGCCTGTTCTGCTAAGCTATGGAGAGGATCATAATGGGAATTATAAATGAAGACGTAGGGGACTTGCAGACATTGGATCCAATCCAGTTTGGCTTTGTCAAGGGCAGATCATGCCTTTTAAACTTGGTTGACTTTTTCAAGACAGTCACCCAGGCCATTGACATGGGCAAGGCAGTCCACACAGCCTACCTTGACCTGGCAAAGGCTTTCAACACAATACCCCACTCAGGTATCATTGAAAACATCACCAGCTTAACTGTGTACCCATACATCACAGCATGGGTTGCAAACTGGCTAAGTGACAGAACACACAGGGTCAAAGTTGCTGGTGCCATGTCACACTCCAGAGCTGTCACAAGTGGTGTCCCACAGGGCTCAGTCCTGGGCCCACATTTGTTTAGCATCTACTTTTCAGAAGTATGAGCAAACACAGGAGGATTATGGCTGACAAGGTTTGAAGATGACTGCAAACTGGGAAGCATAGTTGGAAACCCATCTGACACAGACATCCTTCAGAAGGGTCTCATAGACACAGATAACTGGTCCCAGAGCCATGGCCTTACATTAAACGCTAAACAATGCATAGTCATACCCTTCGGGAACAACCGGGTTACCCCTAGTTCCCATCTAGGTGGCAATCCTCTAAGCACAGAAGAGGTTATCAGGGTCCTGGGCACCCAGGTTGACAGTAATATTTCGTTTAACACTCACATTGCCAGAGTAGGCCTAGGGCAGTTCCTGCTATTAGGACAGAGGTGTGACCTGGTAGTGTCAGGGTGCTGATGTGGGTTTTGACCCTGTTTTCTATTACAGCACTGATATCTACATTCTCTATACTGTGTGCGTTTACACTGCACGCATTTATACTTCTGGCATTGGGTAGCATTACATCTAGGTTACTATCGCTTGTGGTACCTATGAGGTAGGTTTGTGTTTATTGTGGTTTATGATCGGTGTGGGTGGATGTTAGTCGGGTCCTCAGGTGTGCATACGGTACATGGTATTACATTACTTAACACATGGCATTCATGCCTCAGGTGGTGCTGCAGGGCTGCCTCTGTTGGATGCACATACTACACTCCCTGTACATGTTTGGAAGCAGGTTGTGTCATGTTAGGCATCCCTGTTACTATATGAGTGAGTCGGAGCGGGTATCAGTCCCAGTGTTCCTACTGACCAAGTGTATGTGCTATGCGTTGCCTCTTTGCCAAGGCCAGGGCATACTGGGCACGCCTCCTTCTGCCTACTGGGACAAGGTCAGGTTGTTCCTCCTCCGAGTCACCCTCTGCCTGTGGTGGCCTTGGCAATGGTGGGGGGATGTTAGGCCCAGCCCTGTGCTGGTCCTGCTGCAGCTGTTTCCGCAGGATCATATTATGTAGCATAGCACATATCATGACCATTTGGGTACATGTAGTTGGTGTGTACTGCAAGGCTCCACCAGATGTGTCCAGACACCGGAACCGTGACTTGAGCAGCCCAAACACACGCTCTATGACATTACGTGTTTGTGCGTGTGCCTCATTATGGCGTTCCTGTTCAGGTGTGTGTGCATTTCTGATGGGTGTCATCAGCCACGGCTCAAGTGCATAACCTGCATCCCCCACTAGGTGTCCGTGTGGGAAGTCCCCATTGGCAAATGATTGGTACAGCTGCGTCAGATGCCAGATGTGGGAATCGTGGCAGCTCCCAGGGCAGCCAGCACACACATTCATTATTATGCCCTGGGCATCACACATGACCTGGCAGTTGATGGAGGGGTATCCCTTGCGGTTAATGTAGACTCTACCCCGCTCACCAGCTGGTGCTTTGATGTGTACATGCATGCAGTCTATTGCACCCAGTACCTCAGGGTATCCTGCTATTTGCTGGAAGAGACGCATATTGCTGGCCACAACCTCATGGTCATTAGGGACATCTATATGATCACCAACATGTGCTGACATGGCATCCAGGAACTGGTGCAGTACCCTGGAGGCTGATGCCTGTGATATCCCCATCATATCACCAGTTGGTCTCTGGAAGGTACCTGTTGCTAGTATTCTTAGGCCAACACATACCTTGGTTTCCACTGGGATGGGTTCCCCTCTGTTGGTTCTGTGTGTGAGATGTGGCCTGCACAGCTCAACAATCTGCTGCAGAAGGTCTCTGTCCACTCTGTAGCGCTCTACTATCTCCAGCTCATGTAACCCATGGTAGGTGACCCTGGGCCTGTATACTCTTCTCCTTCTCCTCACTCTGGGTTGTCTGTCAGCATCTGCATTGACACCACCCTCAGCAATTCGCCTTTGCCTGATTATAACAGCTATGGCAGCCCCTAGCATTTCTGCTGTGAGTTCAGCTTTTTCAGTTTTCAATTCTGATAGCTTACTTTCTTGCAGTATCTCTTGTGAGAAACACCCTGCACTGCTCTTTGCAGTGTTTTAAGTGCTGGGTTGGGCTTCTAGTCTGCCTGCATAATTGCCTGCTTCCAATTGTTTCCAACAATTAACTGCAGCAGTATCCTCTGGCAGTTTCCGTGTAATTTAGTTGTTTCCTGTTTCCTCTCTGTTTCCTGAGGGGGAGCAATGTGCACACCAGCTGAAACACGCTCACAGTCACCTAAATGCACGCACACATCCCTACACGGTGTTACACGCGCACACACATCCTTACACGGTGTGAACTAGGCTGATTCATGTTAAAACGCGCGCAGACTGCCTTCCACATGTGCACTCCCGCGCAAACCATTGTAAATGGTTTGCAACACGCTCCCACATGTTGAACCTGCCTTACACGCGCGCACACACACGCATGCACATATATCAAGAAACTTTGAGTGTAGGGATAGCGTAAACCTTCAGTTTCTTGACTTTCCTAGTGTTCTGTTGGGACACACCTCCCTCCCTGAAGTCTGTCTGTCATCTTTCACCTTACATTGCCCTCCAATCTGGTACATTTGTATCTATCCTTCCCCCCCGTGATGTCACCTACCTCTTACTCTGTTCCTCCCCCTTCTCTAACTCTTACACTACTCAGAAAGTGCTCATTACCTATGTCGCAGTGTGATTCAGTATTGTAACCCTCATTTACATAGGATTGCCTAGTAATGACTAGTTACATGTCTTACACGGAGCTTCCCCCCCTTGACAACCACTAAACGGAGGCCATATTGTTTTGGTCTGCAAGTCCCTCCATTGACATTACATGTAATACATAAATCCCACAATTGTGGGCTTATAAGCTTCGGTTTTAGTTTTAGGTAGCACCCCGTTTGCGCTGGTGTGCGCTGCAGTTAAACCTCAAAACCCCGTGAAAAAAGTTATATTACATATTTTTGCAACACTTTTTCATGCCAATGGCCACATATTTGGCCATTGGCATGCTTAATAAAACGAATGCACCCTTTATTTGGAGTTGACATAGCTCCGTTTTTAATTTTGCAGAAATGTACTCAGTTGTCAGCTGAGTACATTTCTGCAGCTAACACGTCCGTTACATGGACTGGTTTCTGCTTCGTGGATCGCTCAGATACCTCATTTGCATATCTTTCAGCTGCAAATGAGGTATTGAGCATTTCCACGCCCAGTCCGTGTAAGAGACGTGTTAGCTGTCTCTTACATGGAGATTTGGGCTGTTCCTGAATCGGGAGGCTTACACGGAGGCTTACACTACTGTTGAACTCCGTGTAAGCCTTCCTGAATCCGGCCCACTGAGTTTCAGACTTCATAACCTTCAGAAAAATGCATGCTAAAGCAAGACCTGTTATTCTATCAACTGTCTCAGTTTATACAAGAGTAATATTTAGTACTGTTTATATGTTCCTCCAATATATTTGGCCTTGTCCAGATTTCCTGCATTAACTGGTTGAGAGGTACATGCAAATAAATTGCTTTATAGAATTAGGCATATCCAAACCTCTCAACTGTACCCGATTTTGGCTCAAAATGTTGCTCTTCCCCTAATAATCTCTCCGCAAAATGGCAATTTTGGAAGAAAACATGGAGCTTTTACAATTAATAAATAACTGTAATAATCAGTTATAGATTGCTTTTATTTCAGAAATGCATGTAGATTCTTTTATTTTGTCAGCTGCTCAAGTTACCAGTACTAATATTAAAAACTGTCCCTTCTTTGCAGGTTCCCAGCTGTATTGTGTGGCTATTTTATATTTTTGAATCACATTTTTGGTCCATTTTTCATAAAATTGTGTTTTGTTGGCAAATCAGTGACAAATCATTAAAGACTGAAGTTAGAAAATAATGACAGGCATTTGCGTTTCAGATTTCATACCCTTCAGAAAATCCATACTAATGCAAGACCTACTATTCTATTATCTTTCTAAGTTTATAAAAGCAATATTTAAAAATTGTCCTTATTTTTGGGCCTTTGTCCCACTTCTCTGTAAGGCTTTGTCCAGATTTCTTGCTCTGAGGTTGAGAGGTATGACAAATGTGTCAGGGCCATCGCAGTCAGCCAGAGACATTTCAAATTGTGACATACTTGTTGCACCCAACTCCCCTATGTAGTGACTCTGGATGTGTCCAAGCAAGGCAAGGAACAGTTATGCAGTGTAAATGTGCAGACTATCCCCCCATCCAAGGTAGACACAAGTACTACAATGGCGTTTCATTTGTCCTTGATTTTGCAGAATGTTCTGGTTTCTGTCATATTTTTATACTGTTGATTTATGCTTATTATTCAGAAAGTGCCTATTGCTCTGTGTTTAAGTAGCAATGCTTTAACGACCATCTGGTAAGCTTGTCTGAGATTGTAAGATGCAAGTATGTTTTAATAAGCATACTGTTAACGAATTGCTAACATTGAATGCCTTTCTGTTATTGCCATGCAGAGAATACTTACATAACTAGATAACATATAAGCCTTGGGTATTGAAATGCATATGACAGTATTGGTAATAAAAGACAGGATTACATTATTTTAAGAGCGCATTGCAGGTTTTACTGGCAAACTAAACAGAATGCTAATCTATCATGTGTGGTCCATATCCTGTGCAGTAATCCTTTAAGCAATGTATGTTGAGCTTGTTTCCTGTTTGCCTTTCATTTTTTTTACTTTGATCATGTTTTCCCCATGAAACAAGTAGATAGTTGTTGTCAGGCAGCAGGTCTTTTTTGGATAAGAAACATTTTTACAAGTGGGGGTATCACAGAGATTGCTACTTTCAGCATGTTACTTGGTACTTTAATAAAGCTGAATATAAATTATAAGTATAACCACAGTGCAAGGAGAAGTGGTTTGAGTTGAGTGCTGCTTGTTTTTTTATACTTGATTTTGACTGGCATTCCAGTAATGTATTTAAAAAGTAATTTATTTTTTCATGCCTCACAACCTTTTTGTTTCCATGTAGATATTAAGTAAGCTGTCATACAGCCAATGGATTGAAATAATTTTTTCTTCTACACTTTCATTTTTTCTTGATTGGACTCTCATAATGATGGTTTGGAACCCAAGGCAGCGTATTTAATTAAAGTTACAGTTTTTGTGGTTTTGATCATAGTCTCTCCCCTTTCTAGTTGACCACACTCATTCCAACTGACCTCACCCATTCAGCTGTCTCCTGCAGCCCCCCCACTTTGATTTGAAGTCACCAGCTGCCACTGGACAACTGCCATCAACAGACTTTACAATAAGGAGAAGAAATTGCTGTCTAAGAGTAAGAGAGTGCGAGCCCTAAACTGGAAACTTTCCCTCCTCAGCTTAAACAAGCAAATAAGACTTCTTGTGAAGTCCTCTAAAGCATACTACAAATCCCAATTAGCTTCCTCAACTAAGAACACCCATAACGTGTTCTTTAGTTACATCCATAACTTAAAAGGAAAGGCACAGATCTGTGATGAACTGGTAGTTAATGATACTACATATACTGAGCATGTCGACATAACTAACTTGTTGTCCGACAGGTTCTGTGAAAACATCACTCCCCTGTCCCCAGCACATGTACCCCTTGACATGCTTATCACCTATCCCCTACCTTGTATCTCTAAAGAGCAGGTTGTAAATGGCTTCTCTAAGGCCAAAAACACAACATCTATGGGACCTGATAACATCTCATGCTGCGTCCTACATGGGCTCCAACAAGAATTAGCAACACCATTGAGTACTCTTTTCAGTCATAGTCTAAGTCCCAGCTGAATGAAAAATGGTGACTGTTATTCCCTTACACAAAGATTTTGCTTCCACTGTCCCTGGGAACTATAGACTTATTAGCTTGACTAGCCTTATATGCAAGGCCATGGAGAGAATCATGATGGACCTTATTAACAAAGATATAGGCACTCTCCAAACTCACCCAGCTAGGTATCACCTCTTATATCGTTAGATGGGTCACTAACTGGCTCACTGATAGAACACATATAGTCAAAATAGGGGAATAGACCTCCAACAGCAAACCTGTAATCAGTGGTGTTCCACAAGGATCAGTTCTGGGACCTCTACTGTTTTAAATCTATTTCTTTAAAGTACAAGCAGAACTAACAAAACTGACAAAGTCTGCTGATGACTGCAAAGTAGGAGTGGTCATAGAATCTTCAAATGATGTCAACATTCTACAAGAGGGTCTTACACAAACAAATGATTGGTGCCAAGTCATGGCCTTAAACTCAATGCAAAAAAATGTGTTATCATCCCTTTCAGTAAGAGCAATATTCCTGCTAACTACCACATCAATAGCAACACCCTAAGTACACACTCAACTGTGTGAGATCTGGGCACACAGGTTGATACCAACCTTATCTTTGATCGCCATGTCTCCAGAGTGGTAAGAAGGGCATTCTACACTGCTTGTCTCATAAGTAAGGGAACTGCCTCCAGGAAAAAAGAAGTTATAACCTCCCTGTACTCTTCTCTCATCAGGCCATTAATTGAGCACAATGCCCCTTTTGTTATGTACCTTTCCAAGTACCGACAGCAATTGGAGTGACCACAAAGGTCCCTCACAAGGAACATTCAAGGTTTTCTGCATCTGTCGTATGTGGATCAGCTGAAATCACTGTCTCTTTATTCTGTTTCATACATAAGTAGAGACGATCTCTGCCTTGCATATAAGCAATCTCTGAGCCTGCTTTACTGGAAATGCTGCATATCCGCAAGTCAAATGGTACATGGGTTACTCGCTCTAAAGACCTTAATCTGGCATGTGACATTAATAGAACCTGCTGGAGGGACAGATTTGTCTACTAGAAGTTACCACACCTTTGGAACAGACTCCCACTCCCATAACGGTAACTGACAATAAAAAAGGGAAGGAAGAATTGACCAAGAACACTAAAATATGGGAGAGGGGAAGGAGGAAGGCACTATATAAACTTAATTAACACACAACAAGAAAAAGTCTAAAGAAATCTGAAGACCACTTAAGAGATCTGACATATGTTAAGTTGGGGTATTATGGATAAAGGAAGGAGCCTGAGAGTTCTGGGATCCGATGATCTGTTAGAAGTGGAAGAGTCAGATCTAAGTCTCAGATGTGAACCCATCAGTTGAGGAATGAATGAAAATGACAATATCAGATGTGTAGTTCTCCCATGTCCGGTGAGGGCAGCCCTACAACTGCAGAGGATGTGCCAGTCCCTTGATCCTTAGTGACTTTATGAGGAGGTACCTCACAGTGACCAACAGGAAAAGATGGGTGATCTGAGGATGATGTTTTAGGCACAGCAGACACCCACCAGTAGATAAGGCAGTGATGAAGCCAGCAGGACATCCAAGGACTCCCTAAAACGTTCTTCTTTTTCTGGATAGTGGAAGCAAGAACCATGAAGACTGAATATTGCTTATTGTTTCATGTTAGAGCTGGAACGGAGATCTCACAGGCAGGAAGCAGAGCCTGAGTGAGTCAATAAATCTTCTGACAGGAAAATTAAGGCTCTGAGGTAAAATGTTCAGTGACAATCACTAAAAGCATCAAATTCTTCCCCCTCTACACACACCCACAAAGAGACTCACTCTACACAAACAGGTAGATTATGTTAATAAGAATATATTTTTAAAGAGTTTTGTCACTCAAGCATTATATAAACAAAAATTCCCTCAGCAACCTGTCAGTTCCACAAAAAAAAAACATTTTCTAGCATAACATAATGAAATTCAAAGGAAAATGGTTTTCACAGAAAAATTATGTAGTGGAAGGTTTTCCGTAAAGGGGAATCAATGTATCTGTCCATCCCTAAAAGGATCACTAGCTGACAGTCAGATCGAGGAAATTTTACCTCAAAACTTGTAGTTTCTAGTCAGAAGGTTTATTGACTAACTCAGGTTTCATTACCCACTTGTGAGATCTCTTTCCCAGCTTGAACAGGAAGTTAATTTGTACAGGAAAGGGAAGCAGAAAAAAAAGTTGGACAGACTGCAAACTTGACATGTTATGTTTAAGTGAAAACCCTTGGATGTAGGATATCTTGATACAAAGCACAATGCTACACATGAATTACAAAACCCTCATATTGTCAGTGCCACAGGCTAGTGAAACAAATCAATGAAAAAACACAATATTGTCATTTATAGTACATTTAATTTATGATTTTATTGAATCAAAAATTCTGATTAAATAAAAATCATGAAAAACAGATTTCTGTTTCTAATTGCTGCCATTTCATAGTGTTCTGTATTTTTAAATATAAATTATTTTTAATAACAGCAGCAAAGTTTATAGAAACATTTCTTAACAGCAACACGGAAGCTTTTTAAATGAAAACGTAAGCACTTCAATAGAGATGACTTATCCATATGATCAGTTGTGTTACTGTCAGTGTCTGTATCTACTTTCTTGTGTTTGTGGTAGAACAAAACTTCAGTTTCTGTGACAAAGGATTTAATCTCACTGCCCACGAATGCCTTGTCCTGACTGTAAGGAATGAGATCTTCCTTATATTCAAAGTTTGAGACATTGCTGCTTTTCTCACTGTCTACGTCTACCTTGTTCTGACTGCAGGAAGAGAAATCTTCATTATTCTCAGAGTCTGGAACAGCGGTACTTCTCTCACTGCCCACATATGTCTTATCCTGACTGCCAGGGATGTTCTCTTCAGTGTTGTCAGAGTCTGGAACAGCGGTACTTCTCTCACTGCCCACATCTGTCTTGTCCTGACTGCCAGGGATGTTCTCTTCAGTGTCTTCAGAGTCCGGAACAGCAGTACTTCTCTCACTGCCCACATCTGTCTTGTGCTGACTGCCAGGGATGTTCTCTTCAGTGTCTTCAGAGTCTGGAACAGCAGTACTTCTCTCACTGCCCACATCTGTCTTGTCCTGACTGCCAGGGATGTTCTCTTCATTGTCTTCAGATTCTGGAACAGCAGTACTTCTCTCACTGCCCACATCTGTCTTGTGCTGACTGCCAGGGATGTTCTCTTCAGTGTCTTCAGATTCTGGAACAGCAGTACTTCTCTCACTGCCCACATCTGCCTTGTGCTGACTGCCAGGGATGTTCTCTTCAGTGTCTTCAGATTCTGTAACAGCAGTACTCTCACTGCCCACATCTGTCTTGTGCTGACTGCCAGGGATGTTCTCTTCAGTGTCTTCAGATTCTGGAACAGCAGTACCTCTCTCACTGCCCACATCTGTCTTGTGCTGACTGCCAGGGATGTTCTCTTCAGTGTCTTCAGATTCTGGAACAGCAGTACTTCTCTCACTGCCCACATCTGTCTTGTGCTGACTACCAGGGATGTTCTCTTCAGTGTCTTCAGAGTCTGGAACAGCAGTACTTCTCTCACTGCCCACATCAGCCTTGTACTTACTGCAGGGTGTGACATCTTCAGTGATTATTTTCTCTCTAGACACGAGTGCTACATCCTCAGTGCAGGGGATGTTGCGTTCATCATCTAAGACAGTGGTGTTTCTTTCAGTGCCTGCAGCAGCCTCGACATGACTACAAGCTATGATGTCTTCAGCATTTTGGACAGTTGTACTTCTCTCACTGCCCACATCTGTCTTGTGCTGACTGCCAGGGATGTTCTCTTCAGTGTCTTCAGATTCTGGAACAGCAGTAATTCTCTCACTCCTCACATCAGCCTTGGACTTACTGTAGGGTGCGACATCTTCATTGATTATTTTCTCTCTGTACATGAGTGCTACGTCCTCAGTGCAGGGGATGTTGTGTTCATCATCTAAGACAGTGGTGTTTCTCTCATTGCCTAGAACAGCCTCAACCTGACTGCAAGCTATGATATTGTCAGCATTTTGGAAGGTTGTACTTTTCTCACTGCCCACATCTGTCTTGTCCTGACTGCCAGGGATGTTCTCTTCAGTGTCTTCAGATTCTGGAACAGCAGTACTTCTCTCACTGCCCACATCTGTCTTGTCCTGACTGCCAGGGATGTTCTCTTCAGTGTCTTCAGAGTCCGGAACAGCAGTACTTCTCTCACTACCCACATCTGTCTTGTGCTGACTGCCAGGGATGTTCTCTTCATTGTCTTTAGAGTCTGGAACAGCAGTACTTCTCTCACTGCCCACATCTGTTGTGTGCTGACTGCCAGGGATGTTCTCTTCAGTGTCTTCAGAGTCTGGAACAGCAGTACTTCTCTCACTGCCCACATCTGTCTTGTGCTGACTGCCAGGGATATTCTCTTCATTGTCTTCAGAGTCTGGAACAGCAGTACTTCCCTCACTGCTCACATCTGTCTTGTCCTGACTGCCAGGGATGTTCTCTTCAGTGTCTTCAGAGTCTGGAACAGCAGTACTTCTCTCACTGCCCACATCTGTCTTGTGCTGACTGCCAGAGATGTTCTCTTCATTGTCTTCAGAGTCTGGAACAGCAGTACTTTTCTCACTGCCCACATCTGTCTTGTCCTGACTGCCAGTGATGTTCTCTGAATTGACTTCAGAGTCTGGGATAGTGGTACTTATCACACTGCCTTTGACCTGATTACAGGGGATAAAATATATTATTAATGTTACTCTCACTAGGAATGAGTAGATGGCTTTAACATGTTTGGAAACAGATATGTTTATTGTAATAAAACCAGATGATGAAGGGTGAAATATAGTGGTAATGAAGGATGATTTTTATGAAAGAATGTGTCTTGTTTTATTGAGTAACACATTAGAATATCAATTGTTAGATGATAATCCACTACAACAAATTCAAAGTAGTAAAAAAAAAAAAAAATAAAGAAAATGCAGACCAAGGGATAAAAAATACTCTGTTGCTAAAAATATATAAATAACTGAAGTAATGTAACAGGTAAGCAACGGATGAAACAGGCAGAAGCCAAACAGAAAAATGCAGCTGCTATAGCAACGAGGCACAGTCACCAATTCTTCCAGTAAACAAAATACTCCATAAGGAAAATGCAGGCATCAAGGCAGGAAAAACACAGTCACAATGTCCTCCAGTAGTATAGCAGCTGCATTTTTCTTCTTGGCTTCTGCCTGGTTCATCCGTTGCTTACCTGTTACCTAAATTCTAAGTAGTATTGTGATGCTACTGAAGAACTTGGTTAATAGGGGTGTATTATCAGAAATACTGAGGGATGGACTAGTAGTAGTGAAACCTTGTATCCCATTATTTTATATACTACCTAAAATCCATAAGAACACGGTGAATCCTCCAGGGAGACCTATTGTTTCTCAGGTTGGGGGGGGGGTCCCATGGAAAGATTTGTAATTTTGTGGACAAAATTATCCAGACTTACGTTGTACAGCTTCCTTCGTACATTAGTGACACACAACATTTTCTTAGAGAGATTAAATAGGTTAAGTGGCAGGAAGGGTATTTTTAGTGACGGTGATTGCAAATAGCTTGTATACTTCTACTGAATATAAATTCAGATTGGAGGCTATTGCTCATTATTTAGAGGATGTTAATGGGTTACACAGTATGCTGAATATCACTAGTTTTATTTTGAATAATAATTGATTTTCTTTTGATGGGAATTTCTATAGGCTATTATGAGGCACAGTGATGGGAGATAAATTTGCTCCCAGGTATACCAGTTTTTATTTATGGGAAGGTTTGAGGAAATATTTTTGTATAGAGCGTCATATTTTGTTTATAATGTATTTTTTTTATAAATGTTACATTGATGATTTATCTTTAATAGTAAAGGGTTCTCAGAAACAGTTTGATAATTTTATGCAGGTAATACAGAATAATTATTTTGGTTTATTTTCATACAATATTTATAATAATAGTATTCATTATTTAGATGTGAAGTTGTAACGCCTAAATGGTGAGATACATTCCACGTTATATAGAAAAGCATAACTTCTCTAAATACATTCCTATGTGCTTCTAGTGCACACCCTGGCCATTTGAAGTGGTTTTTGCCCTGTGTTGAATTTGATAGGCCTAGAACGTTATGTTCAGAGGAGGTTAAATTCCAAGATGTGGCCATGGACATAGTTAATAGACTATTATCTAGGGGTTATAAATATGACCTTCTTATTACTACATACTAGAAGGTTGAGGATGTGTGCAATAAAGTTGACTGGAAAGGTAAATATGGTAGAAACGTTGATAGAAATGAGGTATCCGGAAGACATGTATTTTGTGACTCGCTATGCTCCATTTATTGAAGGAGAGTCACTCACGTATTTTGAAGAAATATTGGTATATAATAACATCAGATGAGATATATAAAAATATGACATTGAATATTTCATTTAGAAATTCACCCAGTATTGGGAGTAGGGCTGTACATACAGAAATAAGGAGTGAGACTGAGGATTTAAAATGTAAGGGCTGTACAACTTGTAGGTATATGGGAAAAGAGGATACCTGCATAATTAATGATTATTTAGGGTTCCAGGGACATTTATCAGAAGATGCTACTATATAGCTTGGTCTCTCCCTGTAATAAATTCTATATAAGTAAGATGATACATCAGGTTAGGGTGAGACTATGAGAGCATATTCGAGATGTTAAAAATAATTCCCCTATGAGCCCAGTAGCATCACATTTCTCAGAGCATCATAAGAGTGATTCTTCTCTGTTAAAAGTTTTTATAATGTTTGTATTTAAAGACAGTGAAAAAGAGCTCACCTCTGCACTTTTTGCAGACATATTTTTATCTGCCTTAGCAGGAGCTGTTTTATCACAACAGAAATTTCTGAGTACTGCCATTGCAGCGTTTTCCTTCGCTTTTTTCTTATTTCGACCTCTACCAGTAAATGTATGCCCGTCAACTTCAACCTATAAAAAAAAAAAATCATCGTAAACAATTGTCTGGTAAAGTTCAAAAAACATACAGTATTTAAGTTGACAAGCTTAGTATCCATGAGACACTGCTATTTTCAGAGGAGAACCAAGATGGAATTCATATTGCTGAAGGGTAAAGTGGCCAGAACACCAGGAGCATATCCCTTTTCCAAGGAAGTCTTCACCATTTGTACCTGCTATTGCAAACTCCTCAGTCTTTCCAGAAGTTGACAGATATGCCATCTGTTTATTATAATCTCATAAATGATTTGAACCAACTAGTAAAATGTGGTCTGACCTGTCTCATTCCATTTTGGTTTTCCCAAAAAAGAATAAAACTGTAGCAAAAGATAAGCTGGAGTATAACTTTTACTTTGCTGTTTAACTGTTAGAATACCAGTTCTCCTATCAATATAGGCCTTGTTGCTCTTTCACTCTGTGCTGGAATTTTCACTTTGTGCCACGTCTGACTGATATACTCTTGCTATAACACCATGTGCGATAAGTATGCCAGACTAAATGATTTAGCCATGTGATCAAACATCATCTTGTAATTGATGCACCAATCTTTTCTTTCTATGTCTTTGCTGAAAGTGGATCATACCCACTCTGAACTTCCCAGTAAACCAAATAAATACTATTCAGCATACTGCTGCAGAAACCAACTAAACTCTATTACCTTGGCACTGGCTAAAGTCATAAGTTGCATTATTTCAATGCATCCTGGAAGTGGTGGGAGGATGACATAATGGTTAAGGTGTTTACCTTAATGACACAAGGTGCAGCATTTGATTCTCACATGGGGTAATTGGCTAGGGTAATTGGCTAGGCTTCAAATGGCCCAAAAGGGCAGTTAGCCTAGTACTAATCTATGGACCTGTGATAAACTAAAAAAGGCATAAGATATAAGGTTTTCTTTTGCTCGCTGTGACTCACATGCCCTCTGTAATGTAACCACTGGTATGTGCAAAGTATGATCCTTATGCTAGGAAAGGTTATTAGACAAACAGTCAAGTATGCTATTTATTTTTATTTATTTATTTATTGCATTTGTTTACCATGAAAGTCCACTGGGCCTAGGTGAGCCCATTTTCAGTGCAGGCCCGGTGAGAAAAGCACCACATAAATTTCACATTACAGAATACAAATTATCAAATAGCATTTTCTTTACAATCTTTTAGCTATGCAGGAAATGCTCACCCCCTGCCAAAAGTTCCTGTGCTTCCCCACTGTTAGCACAGAGAACATGTGGAGTCCTGTACCAGCAGCCTTACTGCAGGGTAACAAACACTTGATGCCTTTGTTGGTGATCACAGAACTTTCACCAGAATCTTTGAAATGACACCAGAGGCAAGTTAAGAAATGTATACCATGCAGGATAGGTTTTGCGTTATTTGCAACGACATATTGGTCACTAACTTTTGTTCCTCACTAAAGGTGTCCATCTGGTTTTCACTGAAGTGTGTGCAATGCTAACAAGTAGTGGAAACTATATTGCAACTGATCTGGTCTCAACAAACACTAAGTTTATTTGTTAGTCAATGAAGGGGTCATGCATTTTACACACACACACTCTAATATATATATATATATATATATATATAAATAATAATAAACAAACTTATTCTTAATATTAACCCAAAACATTTATAAAAAGTAGTAGTCAGAGACAAAGTGATAAATATGCACATTACCTCCATGACATAGCACCTATTGTAACGGTCACCAGTCTTAGCCAACTCTTTGAATTCCAGCCCTTCTCGTAGGCTATTCAGTTCTTCTACAGGATTTTCCATACATTTTTCTACAACTTGTTTTAGAACCTTTACAGGAGAGAAAAAAAAATAAATATTACAAATTTATTTTACACTGCATTTTCAAGATTTCTTAAAGTTGATGTAAGCACTGAGCACCTGATATCATTCAATATCATGAGGCCCATTACCATGTCATGTTTGTATTTGCCAGAATGTATGGATCTAACAGACCTTGTTACAGTCTGGATCTTGCCTCCAGAAAGACAACTAATTATTACCCCTTTCTTATGCAGCCTAGCAAGGATAGTGCTTAAATGTCTGACAAGAATCACCTATTTATAAAACATTACCTTGGGTGGGTGCAGTTTTAGTGGGTTTTAAGGGTTTGGAGTCCGCAGATTTGTGAATCATATGTACTGAATAGGGGCATCTGAGTAAAGGTGGGTGTGGTCCTTTGTGAACTAATGGCTGAGGTTTCTATACTAAGTCCTTAGTCTTGAAGGCTTAAACAATGTTCTCTTACCCATAGCGCAACTTGATGTAGAAGAGATGCTGTGTGTGTGTGTGTGTGTGTGTGTGTGTGTGTGTGTGTGTGTGTGTGTGTGTGTGTGTGTGTGTGTGTGTGTGTGCTAACCAAATGTATTTTCAGCAGATACGTTAGCTACAAAGTTCAATAAATATTTGCATTTCTCACATACTGAATCACTGTGAAGTAGCAATAAAAGTTTTTTGGTAAATATGGGATAGCTGTTATATTGCCTTACAATACCTAGTGCTATCAGGCTGGCTATAGAAAGGCCTAGAGCTAAGATTCCAGATTGGTCAGTGCAGCCAATGGGGTATGAGAAAACATCACAACCTAATAATCCCTACTCTTGGCATAAGACAAAACGGGTATAATGGATTGCTGTTGAGTCTGCATGAAAAGGCTAGAAAGACATGGAGCAGCGAGCGGAGTAATTAGTTAAATGGGTTATGTTCAGAATGGTGAAAAAATGCTATTACAGTTTAATTGCTATAATAGCTATTATTTTGTTGATCATAATAAAGTGCATGTGTATTAACTTTGTATTAAAAAGACTTGTCAGTCAGGTATCTATTGTAACTAGTGTAGGTTGTCAAAAAGTAACATAACCAATGGAGACATGATTTTTCCTGTAAGAAGTTTGATTTAAATTTTGATTGAAATTTTTTTTGGGGGGGTTTCAAAATAAAAAAGGGAATTGATAGAATTATATAAAGTAAAACTGGTTTTCCCTCATAGAAATGGCATGTATGTGATTTGGTAAAACTGCTTTTCTCACAGTAACAGCATGTATTGATAAAACTGCTGTCTTTCATAGTGACAGCGTGACAAATAGTATAAAAAATACAGAGCTTGCAAATGCAGGAAGAAATAACAAGAATGTGCTTGCATGACATAATGTAAAACAAAAAGTATTGTTGTTTTTCCTTCACAGCAACAGAGGTTTGATGATCATAATAACAGTGTGATATATTCTTAGAATAGCATATGATGCAGTGGCTTAATAGAATGCACTTGTGTGGAATAAAAAAAATTATACTTCTGAATGTTTTGTAACAAATGGCATTAACAACAGAGGCTTGCTGAAATGTCCTAAACAGTTGAATCTACACAGCATATTCAAGCTAAAGGGAAATAGCTAACAGCATAGGTTCATACAAAAACAAAAACAAAGTGCCCACAAATTACCACATAGGTGGTAATCCATTAAGTACAGAAGAAGTAATTAGGGACCTGGGGACCCAAGTTAATAGCAATCTCTCATTTGACAACCACGTGGCCAAAGTGATTAGAAAAACATTTTATATAGCCCACCTAATCATGAAGGGATTCACTTCTAGATCAGGGGAGGTCATCGTGCCTCTTTACTCATCCCTCATCAGGCCCATAATTGAGTACAATGCCCCTTTTGGGATGTACCTTACAAGACACCTACAGCAACTGGAAAGACCCCAAAAGTACCTCATCAAGAGCATCAAAGGGCTCAAACAGATGCCATATGCTGCCCGGTTAAAGAAACTCCAGCTCTACTCAATGGCATACCGCCTGCTCAGAGGCGATCTGTGCCTGACGTATAAAGCCATGTCCAACCCGGAATTAATGGACATGCTGCACCTCAGAAAATCCAAATCTCATCGAGCTATGTGCTCGAGAGACTTGAACCTCAGCACTGAAATAAATAGGACATGCTGGAGGGACAGATTCATAACCCAGAGGCTCCCTTCACATTGGAATAAAATCCCAGTCCAGGTTAGGCAGAGTCCCTCATTGACTCTCTTCAAGAGGAATCTTGATGAGTGGATGGGAAATCGTAGGTTTACCCCGGGTATCACTTCTGTGTCACTGTTAGACAGCGGCACAGTATACTAACCTCGAAAAAGGGCATAGCAAAATTAATTTAAAATGGGTGGTGAAAGCCAAACACTCTTTGGCTAGGCTTATAAATGCCCTAGGGCAGATAGCCTAGTATGAACCTATAAACCTATGAACCTATAGGTTCATAGGTGTGTACTAGGCTAATGGCCGTGGACCCTTTACAAGCCTAGCCCATAGAAGTGCCCTGGCATCATGCTGCCTGACATTAGTTTCCAGTGCCTCTATCAAGTATAGCCACTGGACTGATCCCCAGGGTGAGATATCTATTATCCATCCACTCATCAAGATTTCTCTTGAAGAGGGACAGCAAAGTGCTCTGCTTGACATGTATGGGAAGTCTATTCCAGAGCATGGTCAGTCTCTGACTGAGAAACCTGTCCCTCCAGCATGTCTTATTGATTGTAATAATGAGGTTGAGGTCTTTGTGGGGCATGTAGTGAGGAGGGATTGGGATTTCTTTAGATGTAATGTTTCTAACAGAGCTGGGTCAGACATGGCTTTGTAAATCAAGCAGAGATCGCCTCTAGGTAGGCGATATGAGACAATGAGAAAGAGAATAGCTGCAGTCTTTTCAGTCTGTCCATGTAGGACATGTGTTTAATGCCTAGGATCCTCTTCGTGAGGTACTTCTGTGGCCTCTCCAGCTGTTGCAGGTGTCTAGTGAGGTACATGGCAAATGGGGCATTATACTCGATTATTGGTCTAATGAGGGAAGACTAGAGAGAGACAATGACCTCTTTTTTTCCTGGATGCAAAACCTTTTTGTAATGAGATGTGTCACATAGAAGGACTTTCTGACCACAGTGGCAATGTGGTGGTCGATGGAGAGGTTGCTGTCAACCTGCGTCCCCATATCTCTTATAATGCCTTCAGTGTTTTGTGGGCTCCCATCAATGTGGTAATTAGTGGGAACTGAGTTTTTACCAAAGGGGATGACGAAACATTTTTTGGCATTAAGCTTAAGGCTATGGTTTCAACACCAGTCATTGGTCTCAGTGAGGCCTTTCTGTAGATGTCTGCTTCACTTGGTGATTTAATAATAGCTCCCAGCTTGCAGTCATCTGATAACCTGGTCAGCTTTGTGTTGACCTGCACTTCTGAGAAGTAGATGCCGAACAGGAGAGGACCTAGGACCGATCCCTGTGGGACACCACTCATGACTGGTCAGCAATCTGACTTGAATTCCGCTACTTTCACACTATGTGTTCTATCTGTGAGCCAATTTGCAACCCACCTAGTGATATAGGGGTTGATGCCTAGTGTGGTGAGATTATCAATAATTCCTGAGTGAGGAATGGTATCAAAGGCCTTGGCCAGATTGAGGTAGGCTGCATGCACTGCCTTATCTTCATCCACAGTGCTGGTGATTGACTCAAAAAAGTCAACCAGGTTGACCAGGTATTATCTTCCTTTCACAAAGCCAAATTGCGTGGGGTCTAGAGTTTGGAGATTTTTCTCTACCTTTGTTAATTAGGTCCATGATGATGCGCCTATAGCTTTACATATCAGACTCATCAGGCTAATGCGGTGATAATTCCCAGGGTCTGTAGTTGCTCCTCCTTTATGGACAGGGATGACTGTAGCAGTGCACCATTTGGTAGGGACAAAGCCTGAGGTGAGGCTGTGACTGAACAGGGCACACAGATGTGGTGCCAATTCACTTTGTAGTTCATGTAGAGTACAGTCAGAGATATTATTGGGTCCCGTGGAAGCTGTATTCTTGGCCTTGGACAATGCACCTTTAACCTGTGCTGCAGTAATGCTGGGTGCCTGGCATTCTTCTGGTATTGCGATTGGTCCTTTGGGGGGTACAGGGGGTAAAGTTGGTACTGACTCTGTCACCCAGTATGTTGGCAATATCTGTTGGCTCAGTATAGGAGGTACCATTGTGCAGTATCTCAGAGCAAATCTGGGTATTTCCATGGAGGTTCTTGATATAGCTATAGAAGGCTTTGTTGTAACTGTTTTTAGTATCTGCTGCAATTCTGCCTTTATAGCTGGCTTTAGAGGATTTGATGAGGGATATCAACTTTTTTTTTATTCTTATGCACCAAATTTAAAAGTGAATGGTGATACTGTACAATAATTTTTACTATACTCTTGAATTCAAGTCATGTCTGAAAATGTGAACAGACCAGCCCATCTACCTTGTTATCAAATTGTAAAAAATAAATAAATAAATACAATTATAGAATATATAGATTACTTGCAATATATAGAGGAGGACGAGAAAGTGAGGCAGCAAAGGGACAGGTGCAGAGGATTAATTTATCAGATTAGTACAGATGTTAGTGTGAGGCAGAGGCAAAGTTAGCGAGATTGCTTAACCACAGAGTGGGGGCGAAGTTCACTCAGTTTCCACCGGGGTGTGCACTGAAGAAACATTTGCATGTGATATCGC